>NC_033622.1:7514583-7534897 GCF_001540865.1 Ananas comosus
AGGATGGGGACGAGGGCCAGGTCTCCTTGCATGTGCGCCACATCGTCGCCCCCCAGGTGCTCGATCTAAAGTCTAAACCACCCCTATTAGCTGTACATATCATCCTGTCACTAATGACAATTATTAAGTAATTAGCGCTTAATTATTTAATAACTATGTTCCTGTAAATCAACTGTCGTGTTTTCTGATGATAATAATAATAATAATAACTAATAGATTTATTCATATAGTATTTTATTTTTATATAGAAATATTATTATATAATATTTTATTTATAAATTTGTAATTATTTATTAATATTTTTAAATATATAACTCTTATATATTATTAATATAAGTTTATTATAATTTTAAATATATTTAATCTATTATTAAATATTATAAAAATAATATATATAGTATAATACCGAATTTTTAAAAATTATATATAAAAATTATATTTGATCCCGAATTTTTAATTGGTGAACGTATAATACCTGTATAAATCACGTATCCGAATAACTGCCGAATCCGTTTTTTAGCCGTATTTTTCACTAAATTTAAAAATTAAAAGACGAATTTTATCCAAATTATATCACTACTGAATTTTTTTCGAATCCGAATTAACTAACGAATTTAAAAATTAAAAGACGAATTTTATCCGAATTATATCCCTACCGAATTTTTGCTGAATCCGAATTAACTAACGAATTTAAAAATTAAAAGACGAATTTTATCCGAATTATATCCGTACCGAATTTTTGCCGAATCCGAATTAACTAACTATGCCTCCAGCTACCAAAGTTGGTTTAACTGCGTTCGATCTCGATGTGCTTAATTAATTAATTTATATTTGAAGGGCAAATAAGAAAAATATTTGCTATATAAAGGGTATATAAGAAAAGTTAGTTACGGTAGAAGGGTATATTGGAATGGGCAAAATGGTAATTTTACAGAGATAACGGCAGCTCACTAACGGAGCTTAACTCCAGGGGTATATTAGAAAGACTTGGAACATAAGAAGGGTATTTTCAATATTAGCCTTCTAAGAGTGGTATATAAGAAAACCGGGAACTTTTCAGGGGTATATAGGCAATTGCCCCTAGAAATAAATTTAAAAATATTTTACAACAAGTAGAAAGAGCATAGAGGTCATTTCGCCCAATTTTCACGAAGCCAAACCCACCGATTTTTCGAACTCTTCGTTTCGCCGAACGAAGGTATCCACAAGCCTCCTAGAACCCTAAGAATGTAGGAACAAGGGTTACTCGAATGAAATGAACAACCAAAAGCTCAAACACTAACCATCTCTTACTAAGGGCCAAAAACTCACCTCTTATGGAAAATCTCTTCACAAGCTCAAAAAGGAGGTTAGAACCCTTCCAAACCAACCAAAAGGAAGCCTCTAATCCACTCAATCTAGCTTCAAAAGCCCTAGATCCAAAAGGCCCAATTTAAGCCCTAAAACCTCATTCTAGGGTTTGATCTCACAAAAATCTCAAATCAAGGATCAAAGGGAGAAATCAAGTCTCTAACCTCTCAAGAAGCTCCAAATTTAGCTCCAATCCAAGTGATGTTGGAGGTCTCCGCAGCCACTAGCTCCTCTCCGAGCTCTAAGCCATCAACAATGGTGGAGGAGCCACCAAGATGCAAATAGAGAAGAGAAAATCCAATAAAAACCAAGCAAAAGGAGTAAAAATGCAAAGGAAGGGAGAGGGAGCTCCTCCTACCTCAACTCCTGCTGGTCTCTGCACAGGGGAGGCCCTAAGGGGCGTGGGGTGCACTTATAGAAGTGCTACAATAGCAAAAACACCCCTGCAGACCAAACTGCACAAAAACTGCCTCCTTGTACCGGTACACGGGCTCTTGTACCGGTACAAGGCCCACGAAAATGCAAACCCGAGGCTCGGGTCACGGGGTCTGCGGCTCTATACCGGTACAAGCCCGATGGCTGTACCCGTACAACCATCAACCTTGTACCGGTACAAGACCAACCTTGTTCCGGTACAAGCTCTGTTGCAGGCTACCCGAGAGCCGACCAAAAATTCCAGTTTCGGGATTTTGGTGCCAAGTCTCAATCCAACATCCTCGGGATGCGTGCCCAGGAGTCGGAACACTATCAACGACCCTCCAAAAACTGTGGAGAGGCTCCACACACAGATCAAACACTCGAATCTTGCGATTTGCAAGATCCAGTGCATTACATTCACCCCTCCTGAAAAGGAGTTTCGTCCGCGAAACTCAAAAGCAAACGTCATACCTCAAGACTCCATCGGAAAAAGATGGGGATAGCGCTCCTGCAAAGCGCTCTCCAACTCCCACGTAGCCTCTCGCTCCTCGTGGTTGCTCCAAAGAACCTTCACATACGGAATATCCCGATTCCGAAGCTTTTTCACCTCGCGAGCCAAAATCTTCACGGGTTGCTCCTTGAAGCTCAAATCCTCATGCAGCTCCACTGGTATAGCTCCCAAAACATGAGCTGGATCATGAATATACTTCCGAAGGACCGATACATGAAAGACGTTGTGCACGCCGGATAGGTTCGGTGGTAGAGCAAGTCGATACGCTACCGGACCTACACGCTCCAAGATCTCATACGGTCCAATGAAACGGGGACTCAACTTTCCCCGAATCCCAAATCTTTTGATTCCTCTAGTTCGCGAGACCTTCAAGAAAACATGGTCTCCAACTTGGAACTCCAAGTCTCGCCGTCGTCAATCGGCGTAGCTCCTCTGTCTACTCTGCGCCATCAAAAGTCGCTCCCGAGCAATTCGAATCTTGTCCTCAGCTTCCTGGAGCACATCAGGGCCTAAAGCCAATCTCTCGCCGACTTCACTCCAATGAAGTGGCGATCTACACTTCCGTCCATAAAGTGCTTCGAAGGGCGCCATCTTGATGCTTGCTTGATAACTGTTGTTATAAGTAAACTCCGCCATAGGTAGATGCTGCGACCATCCTCCCTGGAAGTCTATCACACATGCCCGGAGCATATCCTCTAAAGTCTGAATAGTGCGCTCCGACTGTCCATCACTCTGCGGGTGGAATGCTGTACTGAAATCCAATCGGGTGCCTAAGGCGTCCTGTAGACTCCTCCAAAAGTGAGACACGAAGCGCGTGTCGCGATCAGATACAATCGATGTAGGCACTCCATGAAGTCGCACAATCTCATCAAGGTACACTTGTGCGAGCTTCTCTCCGGTCCAAGTCGTATGAATAGGTATGAAGTGCGCCGACTTCGTCAACCTATCCACGATCACCCAAATAGCGTCATGCCCCGCCTGTGAGCGTGGCAATCCTGTCACAAAGTCCATGGTGATCTTCTCCCACTTCCACACGGGAATAGGCAAACTCTGAAGTTTTCCCGCGGGAACTCGGTGCTCAGCCTTTACTTGTTGGCAAGTTAGACAACGAGCTACAAACTCGCCAACGTCCTTTTTCATCCCGGGCCACCAATAAAGCAACTTTAGATCCTTGTACATCTTGGTGCCTCCCGGATGTATAGCATACGGCGCTCGGTGCGCTTCTTGAAGAATATCTTCTTTAATCCCCGAATCCGCGGGTATACAAATCCGCCCACGGAAACGCATCAATCCCTGATCGTCCAAAAGGAAGTCGCCGGTGCAACCATCAACCATTTTACCTCGAATCTTTTGCAACTCCACATCGGAAGCTTGCTTTTCTTTAATTCTATCCAAAAGAGTAGGTTGCACTACCAAAGTCATCAATCTCAAGGGTGTGTCAGGAGTCACCACCTCCAACTCCAACCGCTTCATCTGCTCGATCAACTGCGGTTGAGTCACAACATGCATCGCTAAGTTTTCCATCGATTTCCTACTTAGCGCATCCGCCACCACGTTAGCCTTACCCGGGTGGTAAAGGATCGTCAGATCATAATCCTTGAGCAGCTCCAACCATCTGCGCTGTCTCAGGTTCAACTCCTTTTGAGTAAATAGGTATTTCAAGCTCTTGTGATCCGTGTACACTTCACACCGCTCGCCATAAAGATAGTGGCGCCATAGCTTCAATGCGAACACTACAGCCGCCAACTCCAAATCATGCGTAGGGTAGTTCTTTTCATACTCCTTCAGTTGGCGAGAAGCATACGCGATCACCTTGCCATCCTGCATCAATACACAGCCCAAACCATTAAGTGAAGTATCACTATAAACCACATACCCTGCTCCAGCTACTGGTAGGGTCAAGATCGGGGCGGTAGTCAATCGTTGCTTCAACTCTTGGAAGCTTCTCTCGCACGCATCATTCCAAATGAACTTGACTCCTTTATGCGTGAGCCTCGTAAGGGGAGTAGATAACCTTGCAAATCCCTCAACGAATCTCCGGTAGTAACCGGCCAATCTAAGGAAGCTCCGTATCTCCGTGACGCTCGTCGGTCTCGGCCAATCCTTGATTGCTTCAATCTTCTTAGGGTCCACGGCTATACCCGATCCAGAAATCAAGTGTCCAAGAAAGGCTACCTCTCGGAGCCAAAATTCACATTTCTTCAACTTGGCATAAAGCTCCTTTTTCCGAAGTACTTGGAGTACAATCCTCAATTGCTCCTCATGATCTGCATCACTTCGAGAATAGACCAAAATATCGTCGATGAACACCACGACGAACCTGTCTAGATAAGGCTTGAAAACACGGTTCATTAGATCCATAAAAGCTGCCGGAGCATTAGTAAGCCCGAAAGGCATAACTGTGAACTCGTAATGTCCATACCGTATTCTAAAAGCCGTCTTCGATACATCCTCAGGTTTGATCTTCAATTGGTGGTATCCCGACTGTAAGTCTATCTTGGAATACACACACGATCCCTGAAGCTGATCAAACAAGTCGTCGATCCTTGGCAACGGATACTTGTTCTTGATCGTGACTTTGTTAAGTTCACGATAATCCACACAAAGGCGAAGTGATCCGTCTTTCTTCTTGACGAACAAAACTGGTGCTCCCCAAGGTGAAACGCTCCGGCGAATAAAACCCTTGTCCAACAAATCCTGCAGCTGTGCCCTCAGCTCCCTCAGCTCCGCCGGTGCCATCCTATAGGGCGCCTTTGAGATTGGGGTAGTCCCAGGGACGAGATCTACCACAAACTCAATCTCCCTATCAGGAGGCATACCCGGTAGCTCAGCTGGAAACACATCCTGAAACTCCCGCACCACCGGGATATCTTCGATCCTAGGGGTATCATCCTCGCCCCTTAACACCACACTAGCCAAATAGGCTACGCAACCTCTGCTGATCAGCTGCCTAGCTCGAGACGAGCTGATCGTCATCGCAAACAGCGAACTCCGGCATCCACAAAATACCACCTCGGTCTGTCCCGGTTCTCTAAAAGTGACCATGCGATTCTTACAATCAATCGTGGCATAATACTTGGTCAACCAATCCATGCCCAAGACCACGTCAAAATTCCTCAGCTTGCGCAAAGCTAGCAAATCTATAGGCATGATCCAATCTCCTACCCGAATAGGGCAACTGGGGCTATACTCTCTAATATCCAAAATATGGTCGGGTACAACAACGTGTCCCGTATGCAACAAAGAAACCAACGGGATGCCATGCAACTCGGCAAACAGCCGATCTATGAATGAATGCGATGCACCGGTATCAAATAAAGCACGAACTCTAATGCCATCAAGCAAAATAATACCTGCAACCACATCCTCGGCTGCTGCCGTCTCCTCGGTCTGAGCGGCGTATATGCGCCCACTCGGGGCTTGTCGAGATCCCTCGCTCTGGCGCTGGACAGGTGGCCGCCCAGGCTGGTACTGTGTCGATGGAGTCCCCTGGCTGGCGGCTGGTAGAGCCGGTGCCGATGCAGTCGACGGTGCCGGTGAAGAACCTCTCGGGCACTCGGTACGCACGTGGCCCTCCTGGCCACACTGGAAACACCTGCCCGCCCGCTGTGGACACTGCGGTGGGTAATGGGGACCACCGCAGATCACACACGGGGAAGGCCGGCGCCGATCGGATCCTCCTCGCTGTGCTGCTGAGCCGCGTCCACGGTGCTGGCTCCTCAGATGCTTCGGCGGCCTCCTAGAGTGCGTCTGGCTCGCACCCTCAGCCGCAGGCCTCTTGGCCTTCCCTCTGTCCCTAGCCTCACGCTGCTCCTGGACCTCTGTCGCGCCGCTCTCCACGATGAGCGCGCGATCCACCACCTCCCGGTAGGTTTGGAGGTTAGAGGATTGCACAAACCGGAAGATCGACGGTCGCAACCCTCGCTTGAAGATGCGGGCCTTGTCCTCGTCATCCCGCACGACGAAGGGCACGCAATGCAGAAGCCGAGAGAACTCCCTCTCGTACTCGGCTACAGTCCTGTCACCCTGGCGCAAGCTACGCAAATCCTGTTCCATCTTCCTCTTGACGCTGGTTGGAAAGTAGTGCGCCAAACGAGGCTCCTTGAACCTCGTCCAAGTAATGGCTGCCAAATCTGTGCGGGGGTTCTGCTGGAGATCCAACCACCAACGGTAGGCCTCGCCGTCCAAATGGTGAGTGGCGAGCCAAACTCTGTCCCTCTCCTCCACGAAGGTGTCGCGGAAGAGCTTCTCCATATACATCAACCACTTCTCCACGATCCAGTGGTCGACTTTCTCGCCGTGGAAGACTCGGGGGCTGCACCTCCTAAACTCGTTGAGGCGCTCCATCAGTCTATCTCGCTCAGCCCCCCCAACCAAAATAGGGAATGCAGCTCCAACCGGGGGCCTCTGCACAGGCGGTGCTACCAAAACCTCCTCCTGGAGTGCGGCCGCAGTCGCCGCACGCGAAGAACTGGGCGCGGGGGACGGCGCTCTCGGTGCAACGTGCACAACTGGTGCTGGCGGTGTAGGGGCCTGAGTCTCCCTAGAAGCTGCCGCTTGCTGCAATAGTAGATCCTCCAGACGCTTCATCCGCGCCTCCTGTCGGCGTGCCGCCTCAGTCTGCTGTCGGGCCACCTCCGCCTGCTGAGTGACCAAATCAGTGAGGGCCGCAAGCTGGCCCCTCAGCTCACGGACCTCGCTGGATCCGGAGGTAGCGGAGGTCTCGACCTCCTCGAAGTTTGCCGCATTGTCGGCCCCGGCAGATTGGGAGCGAGTAATCGGCATCGTCACTACAACATCATAAAAACGCAAGTTAGAAATACTCACGCTATCGCATCCCCGCTCAAAAGACAAACCCCAAATCATGCGAAAGTAAGGAAGTGTTATCCACAACTAATTCCAGATGTTACGTTGTCGGCCGCCAACGTAACCCTCCGCGAAGTTAGAAGCCAAACACTCCAATCAACTCTAACTTTTTAGAGTTATCATAATACCCAATCATGATACTTTCGCTCACAAGTCGAATAGACCTCGTCTCTCACGAGCCTATTTTCTATAGTCCAACCGGCCTAAGGTTTGCTAGGTCCCCTAAGACATAACCCTAGGCTCTGATACCAAATTAATCTGTCACGCCCCAGGACCCGGCGGAAGCCCGCCCGGCACGTGCCCAGACCCGCCATACGTCTAAAACATATAAGGCGTCTAAAAACAACAATAATAGAAGTAATAGTAAAAGACATCTAGGAGTATCAGAGCATAGTAAATGTCTAAATGCTACAACAAAGGATAAGGATGAAACTGTAAATTCACTAAATAAGACATAAAGTGATACAAGTGCTATAGGTAGATACATAGGTGGTCTCTATACATGGATACAAAACCTCTCACTCTCTCAACTGCAAAAAGAAAGAGTAAACCACCTAGGCAAAGTGCCACTCCTCGCTAGCTAGCTAAGCGATCCCCTTGCCGCGATCCCGTGCCTCCGCCGGTGCCGAAGGCTCTGAAAAGTAAACAATAAAACGGGGGCGTGAGAATTATTAAAAATAGTTTCTAGTGGGCAATTACTGACTTCAGTGAATGCACCACGACGCCCAAAGTTACAAAAGATGTTAGTGACTATAAAAGTAGAAAAGCGAAATGTAAGTAAAAATGTAACTTACTACAACATGATATCTCTACTTAGCATAATTAGCATAAGTATGAAGCAACTATGCATAAAGTAAAAGTCTCCAACTATCATAATGCTCACAATGCGAAATAGTAAAGTTCCGTTGTTTACTATTCTAGTCAATGTCCAAGTAGTACACTAAGTCATCATCTGTCCACATGTCATAGTGAATACTCAAAGTCAAATCTGAAGAGACCCACCCGAAGGCTGTCTATGGCCCTGAGACCCACCCGTAGGCTGTCTGGCCGGTGCCGAGCCTAATGGCCCCGTGGTAGTCATCATCCCCACCCTAGGAATGAGCCTGTCCCACGGCAATCCATTTCGGCGCCCAATCCCGCACGGCGAATATGATTCGCGATGGCTATCTCCGGAGTGCCGGCTTGTAGGGAGCAACCCTCACAAGCATGTGCGAATGAGTACAATGGCAAGTAGTCAAACGATCTGTCGCAAGTACCAAGTCCTCATGTCTAATAACATGGAATGTGTCAAGTATCTCAATGGCCTATCCCTATGTCATCATGTCTCTAACATGGAATATAGCAGATATATAGTGGCCTATCAATATGTCTCAATGTTGCAGTTTCATAGTTTACTAGTTTCAAGTGCCCCTTGATGACACTCTTGTTCTCTATGTCAAAGCATGGCAACTATATTCCAAAGTACATATTCTAAGTCATAATCCTCATAAGAGATGTATTTTCCACTTGCAAAATAAACACTTTACTCGTATGCATGCATTCTACTCATATAGCTCTACTATATAGCGAAATTTTCATAATACACAAGGCATGCATTTTAAGTGTTCTAAAATTCATATAAATTCTATTTAATATAGAAATTAATTTAAAAATATTTTACAACAAGTAGAAAGAGTATAGGGGTCATTTCGTCCCATTTCCATGAAGCCAAACCCACCGATTTTTCGAACTCTTCGTTTCGCCGAACGAAGGTATCCACAAGCCTCCTAGAACCCTAAGGATATAGGAACAAGGGTTACTCGAATGAAACGAACAACCAAAAGCTCAAACACTAACCATCTCTTACTAAGGGCCAAAAACTCACCTCTTATGGAAAATCTCTTCATAAGCTCAAAAAGGAGGCTAGAACCCTTCCAAACCAACCAAAAGGAAGCCTCTAATCCACTCAATCTAGCTTCAAAAGCCCTAGATCCAAAATGCCCAAATTAAGCCCTAAAATCTCATTCTAGGGTTTGATCTCACAAAAATCTCAAATCAAGGATCAAAGGGAGAAATCAAGTCTCTAACCTCTCAAGAAGCTCCAAACTTAGCTCCAAACTTAGCTCCAATCCAAGTGATGTTGGAGGTCTCCGCAGCCACTAGTTCCTCTCCGAGCTCTAAGCCATCAACAATGGTGGAGAAGCCACCAAGATGCAAATAGAGGAGAGAAAACCCAATAAAAACCAAGCAAAATGAGTAAAAATGCAAAGGAAGGGAGAGGGAGCTCCTCCTACCTCAACTCCTGCTAGTCTCTGCACAGGGGAGGCCCTAAGGGGCGTGGGGTGCACTTATAGAAGTGCTACAATAGCAAAAACACCCCTGCAGACCAAACTGCACAAAAACTGCCTCCTTGTACCGGTACACGGGCTCTTGTACCGGACAAGGCCCACGAAAATGCAAACCCGAGGCTCGGGTCGCAAGGTCTGCGGCTCTGTACCGGTACAAGCCCGATGGCTGTACCCGTACAACCATCAACCTTGTACCGGTACAAGACCAACCTTGTTCCGGTACAAGCTCTGCTGCAGGCTACCCGAGAGCTGACCAAAAATTCCAGTTTCCTGAATGTTTTGTTGCAAGTCTCAATCCAACATCCTCGGGATGGACTGGCCAGAGGGCGAACACTAGATCAACGACCCTCCAAAAACGTGGAGAGGCTCCACACACAGATCAAACACTCGAATCTTGCGATTTGCAAGATCAGTGCATTACATTGGTTGAATAGTATGATCTAACGGTAAAATGATCAAAGGGTAGATTTAACGGCGGAAACTTAGTAGCACCAAGTGCTTCGTGCTATTATAGCATAGCAGTCGACTATATATATATATATAGAGAGAGAGAGATAGGCTACTATACTATCTATAGTACGAGCTCGCGGACTATAGTGTTGGTTTTCGATTTAGGGCGTTCAAATCAATGATCCATACCGTTAAAACTGATCTAGGATATTTAAAGTTTCTAGAAATAAAACTTTATTATTTTTTAGACATAGTTTACTTTATGAATCAAATATTCAAAATTGTCAATTTTAATGGGCTATTATGACATGTTTGGAGTTAAACGGTGTAGAAGAATCTAAATTCTTCAAATTTGATAGAAAATATTTTAAACTAATATAGATTAAGGTTAACATTCTTGATCTTGAATTTAAAAGTCCTATACTCAAATTTTAAAGATTATTCATATTTCACCGTCTATTTGATAAATTTATTTACTAGTAAAACGATATCGAAAAAACTAAAATTTTATTCTTAGAACATTCATATACCCTAGATCATATTTAACGGTGTGGATCGTTGATTTAAACGCCCTAGGATCGAAACAAACACTATAGTATCGGAGCTCGTACTATAGATGTATAGTAGCCTATTTATATATATATATAGAGTAGAGCTACTATACTATCGGAAGTATAAAATTATTGCTACTTTCGATTTTTTAGCCCTTAGATCAACTCATTGGTCATTTTTAATTATTGGATTAATATTATTAACCAATAGGGACCACTCAACCCTAAGTGGACCATTATTATTCTAACCGTAGAATTTTTGATCCAAGGGCTAAAAAATCGAAGCACCAACTACTTTATGCTTCCGATAGTATAGTAGCTCTACACTATATATATATATATATATATATATTTGAAAAACTTAAGATGATGATGTATTGATGTATATTAAATAAATTATTAAAGAATTTAGGTGATTCTGTTGATTCGAGAGTTTTAATTTTCCTACGTTTAGTACCCAACCGACCTAAATTTTTACATGAAACAAAACTGAAACTAACGTAAACGAGCCTGTTTGATTGGATATATATTTCAATTTAAACCGTATATGTAGTGCTCACTCCTGCTATATGATGTCACCATATTAATTGTTTGATTGTGATCCCACAGTTATGAATTATGTACGGAAGTATCACTAAATTACAAAAATATTACTGTGCTTGCTTTATCTGTTGTCTCAATACCCTATTATATGAAAAATTATATCAATTAAAATTAGGTGATATTAACTATTTTAAATAGAAAGTTGCTATTTGTACCCTGTGTAAATTTTATTTCCCTTTAAATTTTTACTATAAAAAAATTGACGAGACAAGTAATATTTCCCATTAAAACAATAAGAGAACCTACATATGAGATCTTGACCGAGGGAGCGTAAGATCTATACTTTCTTTTTCGATAAATATACATATAAATAATATTTCTCTTTCAAATAAATTTATAATTAAAGTTAGGTTATTTATTTCAGATGCAAAAGTTTTTTGAAATGATATGGCATGCAACGATGTTGCACATTTGGTTGGAAGATATTTTTGGAACAAGAGGCCGCATCTCCTAATTTGTACCCAAGCATTATCAAAAGATGGTGAAACTAGTTGTTCAGCTGATTTAAATTGATTGATTTTGAATAATTCGTTAAAAATTGCTTCTGGGGACAAAGAACAATGTTGTTCTTTTCTTATTTTCTTTTTATTTTCTTATATAAATAGATAAATAAACAAGCAAATATCCTAATATAAATATTATTTTTGTTATAAAATATTGTTTTACTAAAATTTAGACTTAATTACACTCTACAATGCTGTATTTTAGTACTATTTTCATGTGCTATATTGTACAACTTTTTTTTCTCAAAGACATCATTGTATTATTTTATTATATTAGCCTCTACATTGTATTTTAGATTTATATTTATTTGTATAACTTGTACTTTTTCTTTTTCCTCATAGATAGTAATTTTCTTTCCCTCATCAATCTCTATATTATTGATAGCAAATTTATTGTTTTAAACAAAATTTAACAATTTCATTAAAAAAGACTAGTTAAATAGTAAAAAAAATTTAAATAAATCACCATAATAGAAAATTTCCTATCAAGTTATTTTTAATTATTTTTAATTTTTTATGTCAAAATAAGCTGAATATATATATGCTTTGCCAGTTTTTATCAGTATTTTTTAGCAGTTTTATAAATTTACAAATTTATTTTCTTATACTGTAGAGATTGTAAAAGTAGAAAGCAGAGTGGTGCCTTTAAAAAAATTAATATAGTATAGCGCAAGTGAAAAAAATCTGTAAACTATAGTTTAATTTAGCGTAATTAAGACAATTTTTTATTACATAGAACTAGGCTGGTATACTATCGGTAGCACCAAGACCAACGTGCTACCAAGTTGTTTTCGATTATGCGGCTTTCAAATAAACGATTGACTCCGTTAGACTTGATCTACACTATTAAAAATATTTAAAAACTAAATTTCATAATTTTCAACATTATTTGACTAGTGATCAAAATGTCTCATTAATGACAATTTTAATAGCTGATGTGTTACGTTTGTAAATTTAACAGTATAAAATAATTAAAATCTGATAAAATTTTTATAATTTTTTTTTTACTATTTAGAGTAAGATTAGTACCTCTAATTTTAAGTTCAAGTCTTTTATCATCATTTTTTAATAAGATTTTTATTTTCAGCTGTTCATTTTTAGATTACTTGTTTGATAGGTAAATGATGTCGAAAAATTATAAAATTTAGTTTTCAAATACTTTCAATCGTGTAGATCAAGTCTAACTGAGCCGATCGTTGATTTGAAAACCATATCATCGAAAATAAGTTGATAGCACGGAGGCTTCCGTGCTACTTACAGTATACCAACCAGACTCTTATTACATAATATAAATTATGGAACTTGTATGGCCAATTTGCATAAAAAATCCACTTATTTTGGACTTTTGCAAAATCGGGCCACTTTTTTCGTTTTTGCAGATTCGGTCTGCTTTTTCAGCAAACTGACCAAAATACCCTTATTACTTTTTCTCTCTCCTCTTTCTCTCACCTCTTCGTTCTCTCGTTCTTTTTTTTTTCCGCCGGAAAAAAAAAGCGAAGGCCAGGCGGAACAAATTTTTCTTCTCTTTTTCTTTTTCTTCTTCTTCTTCCTCCTGCTGGAGCACCTTTTTTTTTTCCCTCTTCTTCTTCTTCTTCTTCTTCTTCCTGTAAGAGCACGGGGCGCGCCACGGTGACTTCCGGCCTCGCCAAGCAGCGTCCACCCGGCGGCGTTCTGCAGGGAGGGGTCGGCACCAGCGACCGCGAGCGCCGCGGCGAGGGTGGGGGCGCGTGGGAGGCGTGCGGCGAGGTGGAGCGGGGTGTCGCAGCCGGGGACGTCGCGCCGGTCGAGGGCGGCGGTCACGCGCGCCGCCCGGCGCTCCGCTCGGGCGGCGTCGGCCGCCGTCGCGATCTCCGACGGCTTCTTCTTCTTCGTAATGGTGTAATGGTGCACGCAGGCCGGTGCACGCAGTGGCGGCGAGCGGGCACGCGGGCGTGCTGCGGCTGCTTCTTCTTCGTCATAATGGTGTAATGGTGCACTATTACACCATTAATGGTGTAATGGTGTAATTACACCATTAACGATGTAATGGTGCACCATTACGCCATTAATGGTGAAATTACACCATTAATGATGTAACCATTACACCATTAATGGTGAAATTACACCATTACTGGTGTAACCATTACACCGTTAATGGTGTAATTACACCATTACACCATTAATGGTTAATGGTGTAATGGTGTAATTACACCATTAACGGTGCACGCGGCCCGCGGAGCGGAGCCGCGGGTGGAGCTCCGGCGCCGCCGCAGTGAAGCCATGGCTCGCCGGCGCCGGCGGTGGCGCCGCCGCAGTGAAGATGCCCACCGCTCCCTGGATGACAGGCCCCCTCCTCCTCGCCTTCGACCATGTCCTCGACTTCTCCCAGAATCCTCCCCTCCAACCATGTCCTCGACTTCTCCCAGAAGCAGAACCTAAAGCAGAAGCAGAAACAGAAGCGGGGCGAAGGAGACGCCTCCTCCTTCACCGCCACGGTCCCCGTCGGCCGTAGCCGCCACGCGATGCGCGGGATTGTCCGCAGCATCCGCTCCCTCGGCGACGCGGCTGGCGGGCCGGCGGAGGCGGGGGACGATGGTGGCTAGCGCGAAGAAGGCCCGCCCCGCGTGGGGCGGGGGCGGGGGGAGGAGACGCTGGTGTTGGGAGGGAGAAGAAGGCGAGGACGCCTGCGGTGTCGATCCGCAGCCCGGCGGATCTCGAGCGCGGCGGCAGCGGCGGGGGGGCGGCCGGCGAACGAGGCCGCGGCGGTCGCGGCGGGGCGGATGAGGGCGTGGCGTTGCGCCGGCAGCAGCGGCGGCAGAAGCTCTGCCGCGGCGATGGCGCCCCCGATGCCGAGCTCTGCCGCGGAGCTCGGGGGCGGCGCGGCACCCGCACAGGGCCGGTGCACGCGGTGGTCTGCGGCGTCGGGGGTCGAGCGGGCGCGCGGGGGAGGTCTGGGTCAGCCGAGCCTCGAGGTTGGCCGGTGCAGCCAACACCGCCTCCCTCCCCTCCGTCGGCCGTCGCCCGGAGGAGGCGCACGTCGACGACGGCCTCGGCAGCAGCGCTCGCTGTTCCGGCTGGCCGGGTTCTTCATAATGGTGTAATGGTGGCACCATACACCATTAATGCGGTGTAATTTCACAAATTATGGTGTAATGGTGCACCATTACACCATTACACGATTAATGGTGTAATGGTGTAATTACACCCATTAACGGCACCGCGGCCCGTGGAGGCGGAGCCGCGGGTGGAGCTCGGCCGGGCCGCAGCACGAGCAACGGGGAATGACGACGACGCGCGGCGCAGGGTCTGCTGGCTGCTACTGGAAGAGGATGAGGGCGGCGGCGTCGGCGGCGTCGTTGGAGGAGCGAGGGGAGGGGGGGCCGAGGCGGCGGAGACGAGGCGAGGAGGGGCGAGGGGGGCTACGGCGTGGAGCTCGTCGGGCTTGTGGGCGAAGAAGCAGAGCGCGGCGGCGCAGCCGATCTCGGTCCTGCAGAGGCGCGGTGCGGTACTGGGCCGGGTGGAGCCAGGGCTCGACACAGCCGGTCACGAGGAGGGAAGAAGAAGAAGAAGAAGAAAGAAGAAGAAGAAAAGAAGTGGGAAAAAAAAAAAAGGTGCTCCAGCAGGGAAGAAGAAGAAGAAAAAGAAAAGAGAAGAAAAAATTGCTCCCCGCCTGGTCTTCGCTTTTTTTTCCGGCGGAAAAAAAAAAAGAAACGGAGAACGAAGAGGAGAGAGAAAGAGGAAAGAGAAAAAGTAATAAGTAATTTTGGTCAGTTTGGCTGAAAAAACGGACCCGACATCTGCAAAAACGAAAAAGGTGCCCGATTTGCAAAGGCCCAAAATATAGTGGATTTTGATGCAGAATGGCCAACTTGTATAATAACTAATACAATTTAGACCTGAATAAAGAGTGATGTTATATATTTTCCACCCAGGCGATCCAAATTGATAGTTTGTGAAATATTTTATTTAATTTTATA
Organism: Ananas comosus; assembly: GCF_001540865.1. Taxonomy (NCBI): domain Eukaryota; kingdom Viridiplantae; phylum Streptophyta; class Magnoliopsida; order Poales; family Bromeliaceae; genus Ananas; species Ananas comosus. Next base: position 7,530,118 of record NC_033622.1, read on the forward strand.
CAAAGAAATATAAAATCGTTACTCATTAGATTTATTGGTCGTGAAATGTGAATTTTACCAAGTAACATCATTTTTTAGGCAAAATGCAATTTTGCCTGCAAAATTAACGATGAGCCGTGCGACAGTTTGATTCCCAAAATTTAATTTATCATAATTTTTAACTCAAATTTAATTTTTAAACAGTTGCAATCAAGTCTCACAGTTTAATTTAATTTGCTGAATGATGATAATTTGTTTATATGACAGTGATATGGCATCTCTTATTGTTGCAAATGTGACATATTATCATTTAGTGAACTAAATTATATTATGGGACTTGATTAAAACAATCTAAACAAAGTCGAGTTAAACGTTATGGCGAATTAAAATTTGAGTGCCAAAATATCACACACTGTATAGTTCCAGGGTGAAAAATGCAATTTAGCAAACTTATTATTATGTTAAAAGAATGTATGTTATTATTTAGGAGTAACTACTTATATACCCCTGAAAAGTTTCTGACTTTCTAATTTACTCCTCTTAAAAGGCTAATATTGAAAATACCCTTTATACGTTCCAACTTATTTCAAATATACTCATATAGTTAAAATTCGTTAATGAACTCTGTTATCTTTGTGAAATTACAATCTTGCCCTTTCAAATATGCCTTTCTACCATCATCGACTTTTTTTATTTGCCCTTAAGTTAGGGGCATAAAAAATATATTGCTTTTTTATCTTTTCAAATATATCCTTCTATCATCACCGGTATTTCTTATTTGCCTTTAAGTTAAGGACAGAAGTAGCATTTTAATTTTTTTTAACTGTAGTAAATATTTAACTTACGTTTAACCTAAGTTAACTTAACGGGTGGTAACTGTAGGGGTATTTTAGAATAACGGAGGAACATATGACGGGTATATTGAAAAGAAAAAAAATAGTGATAAATGAGATATTTTCGAAATTTTGAGAGGTATATAGGCAATTATCCCTATTATTTACCACAAAGTCCATGCTTAATTTGTGTAGATTTGGTTTAGTTGAATTAATAGCCAAATTAATGTCAAATGACCTCTCCAAATTTAATTAATTTGATAACTAGATCTCATAAATTTTATCTAATAATATAATTAAGCCTTCGCCAAAAGGTTCCTACGTTTTCTTAATTTTCTCAAGTATTAGAATGCTTTTTTTTTTAAAAAAATGCCACTTTCCAACATTAATTTTCTCAAGTATTGGAATGGCTGTAAATATAGTTAATAAATTTGCCTGGGAAAGAAAAAAAGAAATGCTACACATATATATCTACATATATAGATTTGAACTTATCAATTTGTCCATTCTAGTATTTATAAAAATTTAAAATAAATTTTGAACAAAATAGAAATGATAAGACAAGTTAAAAGTAATCGGCTTTAAAATGAGAAAGCTGTGAGATATGTCGCTAGACTAGAAATGTACAAATAATATTGTTTGAGACAAAAACTATTAATTAAATTATTGAACAAAATTTGAAAAGTTTACTACTCAAAGGGATTGTTTGATTAATTACACGTAATTACAATTGTATTGCATATCCAAATTAATCCATTATTTATTTTGATGCTTTTGAATTCTGCAATAGCAACTGCATGATAAGGCTCAACAGTTAGAATTATGTCTAAACTAGTGAAGTTACCCGCGCATTGCGGCAAATTAATGCTATAGAAGATAAAAGATTGATAAAGTTAAAATTTTAAAATTTTTTGAGTTGTCATGAGGCATCAATAGATACAAATTAATAGAAAATATAAAACAAATATACATAAATGTAGCAAAAGTTATAACAGTAAATAAATTATATATAATAATAATGAAAGAAACAGTAATAGAGTTACTACTCCAAATGCACCTTCGTCGCCCTGTCGAGATCGGACAGGCGATTCTCGTTTTTTTGCATCGCCTTCACCGCCATTGTTGGCGTCGAATTTCTCCTTGATCATGGCCACGTCAATGCTGTACGGATCCCCCCACACCTATCATTTCTTTTCCCTCATTGACTCCAAATCCATCACACTTCACCTTGCCACGTTCCGCAATCCTTAAAACTATAATTTCAATCCATACACAATTTAAAAAAATAAAAAAAATGATTAAGAAAAGTATAAAAATTGAACCCTTCATTTGCACTAAGAAAAAACAAAAAGAAAAAAAATGCGATAAAAATGAGTATGAAGAGATCTTATTTTACTCTTCTTTTTAAAAAGAGATTTGTTTAGATGAAAATGGATCATGTGAATACATTATTAGAAAATGGGCGGATGGAAAGACGAAGTATCGAATAGAGATGAGGTGGGAAGGCGAAGCATTAAGGAGTGAGAAGGGAGGGAGGTGAAGGAGGAATTGCCACGTGACAATCTCCATAAAAAATAATGTATACTAGTGTAGGAATCTGTGCGATAAATTAAATATACAAATAAAAATATAAAAATATAGTAAAAAATAATTAATATTTGATTGGTTAATAATATAAAAACTATATTAAAAAATTTTTTAGAATGAAAATATAATCCAATGGAGAACAAAGAAAGAAAACAAAAAATAAACAATAAGAGAATAAAAATTGTTGATAGGAATTAAAAAACCATAATTGAATGCAAGAATAAAAGAGAAGAGAAAAAATAAAAATGTGATTTCGTTGGGGTTGGTTTTATTACTTGACGAATTAACGTAAAAAATATTTGAAAGAAAATTAGCCCCACCTTAATTAAAAGAGAAAGAACATGGGCTCCACAAAAGAGGAGGGGAACAGTCCGAATAAAAAAAAGATAACATAAGAAATATTTGGAAGGAAGCGGTTCCATCTTAATTAAGAAGAGAGAAAATGGACTCCATGCCTCCACTAACATTCTAATTAAGAAGAGAGAGAATGTGAACTCCATCCTAATTAAGAAGAGAGAATATGAGCTCCATGCCTCCACTAACATCCTAATTAAGAAGAGACACTACAACAGAATTAGGTTATAGGGACACATGTTTGGAACACTTTTGAGTAAGTGTCCCATTTATCCTAAAACGTAAAAAAACATCTACTAATGCCTATATATAAAGTCCAATCCAACCAAAAATAAAAGATTACTCTACTCAACCCACCACACCCAGTCCATTTGGCCCGATTACAAACAGAAAATACTACACCCGGGGGATCCCAACTCACTCAATAACCAACTTATCATATTAGATTACCTATTTTTATTAGTTTCCCAATTTAGATTACCGGACGGACAGAGCACCCGAGCCTCTACACATATTCTCTGATATATATATATCAGGCCGATGATAAGATAATTATCGTGTTTCGTGAACCACGATGGTTCAAAAGACGGCAATCTAGATAGGAAAACTAGTAAAAATGGGTAATCTAGTATGATAAGTTGGTTGGTGGGTGAGTTGGGATCCCCCAGGTGTAGTAGGATTGGCGTATAAAGAATTAGGTTACCGGTTTTCGAATCATGGTGGTTACTAAACCACAATAATTATCGTATCATCGGATCAAGATATATATATATCTCTCTCTCTCTCTCTCTACCTCTTTCTCTCTCAACTCGATCTTATGAAAGTTTTCGTGGTTACTCCAACACGAAAACTCAAAAATTGGTAACCTACCTCCTTACATTCCAACACTACTACCACCATCCAGCACCATCCACCTTATCACAAACTAGGTTACCGATAATCATTAGTTCCTCATCTAGGTTCCCGATCTTTGGATTTTCGTGATTATTCTACTATGAAAATTTTCATAAGATCGAGTTAAGATATATATATATATATATATATATATATATCATCCCGATGATATGAGAATACTCATAACCTGGAAAGCATGAGTATTCAACAAAAGCTACTACCCCGAAGGCTTAGCTGCTAGGTGAGGTAATTTATACTAGATCGTATAAACTATGAAAATCTTTTATTTAAAGTATTAAAAAGCTTTATTATTATTTCAGGTAGTTCGGCTATATTTTACTTGTCAGTTTTAGCTTGCAACAGAATTTTTACCTACTAGCTTAATTCTAGCCTCAATAACTAGAAATAAATCCATCGCTTATCTTAAAAGATAGTTTTTAAGTTAGATAAGGCTAAGAAAACGTGGCAACTAAACCTTCGGAATAGTAGCTTTTGTTGAATACTCATGCTTCCGCTAACATGAGTATTCTCATATCATCGGCCTGAGTATCTATCATCCCGATGATATGAGAATACTCATAACCTGGGAAGCATGAGTATTCAATAAAAGCTACTACTCATAACCTGAGAAATATATAATAATAATAATAATAATAATAATAATAATAATAAAATATAACATGATATTTTATATTACTTAGGAGTATCTAAAATTCGGGAGAAGCGTTAAGTGCTTTTTTTCACCCGGGGAGGGGAGAGATTTGGATATCTTAATAAGAGAATTAATCACCTCAGGTGTAAGAGAGAGTGATGTCGTTTTTACCAGATATCGCTGTGAAAATTTACATCCATGTATAGTTTTTTCACGACGATCGATTTTAATGGCTGTGAAAATTTTTCACAACGATATACACCCCAGCGATCTATATATCACTGTCAATTTCTCACAGCGATATTGGATTTTCTCACAACGATTAAATGGTTGTGAATAAATTCGTAAATCGTTGGCGGCTTTGAGATAGAGCAACCGACGCCACCACCTCCTCCTGCTGTACTTTCCGAAAAGCAGATCTTAAAGTCACCTAACTCACTTCTCTCTTCTTTTCTACCATTAACTAAAAAGAAAAAAGAAG
>NC_033622.1:7534918-7582924 GCF_001540865.1 Ananas comosus
ATTTAAAACTTCTAGAAATCAAATTTTATAATTTTTCGACATCATTTACCTTACGATCAAGAGGTCACAAATTTGACAATTTTTAATTGCTGGTATGGAATACTTGCTAGTTTAACGGTGTAAAAAAATTGAAATTTGTTGAATTTTTTATAGAAAATTCTATTCACTACCTAGATAAAGATCAATAACTCCGATCTTGAATTGAAGAATCTGATCATCCTTTTTTAGGACGTCGTTCGATTTTGACCGTTCATTTTATGCCCGCTTGATGGACTTTATTATGATTTCGAAAATTTACGAAATTTATTTTCTAAAAGTTTCAAATACTCTAGATCATATTTAACGGAGTGGATCGTCGATTCGGAAGCTCCATAATCGAAAACAACTAATGAGTACGAGGGCTCCAATACTCATAATAGTATAGTAGCCACGACCTATACTATTTACAATAAGATCAATATTTCTGATCGAAAATTTTAGTGCTATATCACCACTTTTTATAGGATTTTTATTTTCAGCCGTTAAAAATTATTGATTTTGATTCTTTTCGATTGCTAGGTAAATAATATCGAAAAATCGAAAAAATTATTTTCTAGAAACTTCAAAAACGCTAGATCAAGTCTAACGGAGCCGATCGTCGATTCGGAAATTTCATTATCGAAAACGGCTCAAGAGCACGGAGGCCTTCGTGCTCCTGAGAGCATAGCAGTCCTGCTCTATATATAGGTATAGAGGTACAGATATAGATTGGCCACAATTTCAACTATAGTACTTAAAAAAGAGAATAATTTTAAATAAAAATAATTTATCTCCCTAAAAATTTTTTAAATAGATTTTTTTTTCTCTTTTCCATATAGGGGATAATCTTATCCCTCCTATATTTATATATAAAACAGTAAAAATTCGAAAATTAATACACTTTTTAATCGCATTGCACGTAAATAAATATTTTATTTATTTTTATGGTACTTTCAACTATATATGTCCAACCAAAAAAATACATATAGTTATAATTAATTTAATTTTAAGTATATATATATATATATATATATATATATTATATTATATATATATATAAAACTATACATAAATATATAATTACATGGAACCAAAGAAGGCAAACATAAAAAAAAGAAAAGAAAAGAGAGAAAGTGGGAGAAGGTGTTCGTACAATTTTTCTCTATATAAGTTTTTTGGATGATTATATATATATACTATATATATATATATATATATATATATATATATATATGAGTGCGTCTAGTATGCTTCCGGAAGCACAGAGCGCTCCGTGCTTCCAAGTTGTTTTCGATGTTCGGACTTTTGAATCGACGATCGGCTCCGTTAGACTTGATCTAGAGTATTCGAGTATCTAGAAAAATAAATTTTGTGATTTTCGATATCATTCGGCCCAATGATCGAAGTGTCAAAATCAAACACCATGAAAATAAAAATCTTACAAAATATGATGATATGACATTAAAATTTTAGATCAAAGTTATTGATCTTGTTTTATATGGTATAAAGAATTTTTTATCAAAATTTCATGTGATTTAGATATTTCTACACCGTTAAACTTGCAAACGGCTCACCACGGCCGTTAAAATTATTGATTTTGAGCCCCTTCGATCACTAGGCAAATGAAATCGAAAAATCACAAAATTTATTTTCTAGGTACTTCAAATACTTTAGATCAACTCTAACGGAGCCGATCGTCGATTCGAAAGTCCGAACATCGAAAACAACTTGGAAGCACGGAGGGCTCTGTGTTTCCAGAAGCATGCCAGCCCACTCTATATATATATATATATGGCCTATTTGCATAAAAAATCCACTAGTTTTGGGCTTTTGCAAAAGTGGGCCAATTTTTTTGATTTTGCAGATTCGGACAGGATTTTCAGCAAACTGACCAAAATACCCTTATTACTTTTTCTCTTTCCTCCTTCTTTCTCCTCTTTATTTCTCTCATTCATTTTTTTTTCTCTCGCCGAAGAAGCAGCGGAGGCAGAGGCGGAGGCGGAAACGACCCACCTCGCCTCTCACCCTCTCGCCCTCGCCCTTGCCCTCACCCTCGCCCTCGCACGCGCACCCCGCACCTTCCTCGCCTCCGACCCCTCCAAAGCCGCACCGCGACTCTTTTTTTTCTTTTCTCTCTCCGACTCTCCTCCACCGTCTCCGACGACGATGTCTCTCTCGCCCTCTCTCACCCTTCCCTGCCCTTCTCATCCTCTCCCTCTCCTTCTTCCTCTGCTGCCTCCGACGACCACGCATCTGCGTTGATGCTGACGCCGTAGATGTAATATACCGAAACCTCGGTAGAGTATATCGGACATTAGTCAAATTGACCAAAGTGTCGGAGAGAATAGCTGGACAAATTTCACTTAACATTCCAACAATGTTGGAAGGGTTAATGTTGAGTTTTAAAAGAGTTAGAAAGGTTTTAGCATTGCTCGACGCGAAATAGAAGCGAAACAATGCAAAACTGAAACTCTGGAGTTTTTGTAACCGGTTTAACACCAGGAGTGTACCGGTACCAGGCATCAGACCGAGAGAAGCAGCTCTCGGGTTTGAAAAAAAAAGGCTGTTGAACCGGTGACAAAATCGGCTTGTACCGGTACCAGACTGCTGGCCGAGAGAAGGAGCTTTCGAGTTTGCCTCTGCGTAATTGTGTAACCGGTGACAAAAATACCTTGTACCGGTACCAAGTCTGCATCACAACAGATTTTAGTCTGCTGCAAATATAAAGTTTTGGGGTGCCTGGTTGCTATTGTAGCAACCTATATAAGACCCCAACACCCTCTCTTGTTTACGGCAAGCTGAGAACACATTTCCTCTCTCTTTTCTCCCTCTCTCTCTCTAGAAACTCTCTCCCAAGCTAAAGGAGGAGCTCAAGAGGTGGATTTTGGAGGAGATTTGGGATTTTTGAAGGGTTAGAGCTTTCCTATAAGGTGGACCTTGGAGTGCTCTTGGGCTAAGGTGAGTTTTTATGCAAGAATGATACTAGGGTTTAGTTTTATACCCTAAATCTTTGAGTTTTGATCTTCTTGCAAGGTTAGAAACCTAGTAGAGGCCATGAACACAAAAAAATTCATGTTTTCTTCATGAGCTCTCATGATGGATTTCTAGGGTTCATGTTAGATGCCCTAGGAATGGTTTGATTGACCTAGAAATGGTTTTAGAGGAAATCTTAGATGGCTCTAAACTTATTTTTGCTTAGTTCTAAGATCAATTCAAGGAATATCACTATATGGCATTGTTAGGGTACAAAAATTAGGGCATTTGCCCTAAGTTGGTTTAAAGGCAAATTGATCTTATAGAAATCAAATTCGGGGTATTTCTAACTTACTTATTAAGTTGGTTTAAAGGCAAATTGATCTTATAGAAATCAAATTCGGAGTATTTCTAACTCGTTTATGGACTGGGTTCGCCGATCTGACGAGTCTACGCAAAGTTATGAGCAAAAAGTCTAATTCGGTTTCGTTTTGCAGCAGGCGAGAGAATAGGAGCCCAAAAATTTCGAGATTTGAACCGTAGCACCCTTGCAACCATACAAGATGGGTGGTGCTTTCCGAAATCATTGAATTTTCTCTTATATTTAAAGTGTCATTTTTGAGCATATGTATGTATAGTATCTTCATGCATTGTAGGGTTGATTAAGATATATATTTGCATGCTTGTAGTATAAAGATGCATATGAGAAGTTGAACAAAGAGGAAACCCTATGTATGCATAAATGGTGACAAAGATCTAGATAAGGTAAAGAACAAAATGACATAATGACATATGGATGGTGTGGCATTAGTAAACACATAGAGTGGCATCAATGAGTTTGAATGCTAGTGTTGAACACTTAGTGTGTGTGGCAATAATGAATGCATATAAATGAGTATAAAGAACATGTAGTGTAAGTGACATTAATGAAAGTTAAAGAATGCAAGTAAAGTGAGGTAGTTGATATTATGACATAACAACCTTAAAGTTAAGGGTCATATGAGTATAGCATCCTTATAGTGAAGGATTGGATTGAACTTGGTATCCTTAAAATTAAGGATTGATCATACTCGCCTATAGTCTTGGCTCGGAGGAAGGAACCTCCTCCTCGAGAGATAAGCTCCGGAGTTGTTATCATTGGGTTAGTGTTACTCAGAGGACGGTCCCATCGGGAGAAAACTTAGGGCCCGATACTAGGGATTTGGTTGGTGAGTCTATTGGTCCTGTCGGGAGGAAGCTTAGAGCCCGATAGTAGGGACTTGGATTGGTAAGTTGTTGGTTGAGGCGAAACCTACGGGTTAGTCAAAAGGGCCGGGAATTGGAAAGTAATCTTGCATTCATCATGAGCATTCTATTTGAGTATAATCATTGATTATATCTTATTCAGACATATTAGCTGCACTTGTTTAGTTGGTTACTATCTATTCTTTCTTCTACTATGCCTGATTTAGACCTAGTGGGAAAGTCGGCGAGGTCGGCGGCCAAACCGATTGGAAACTTTGTTGTAGTTTTTACCCCCCCCTTTTTCCACAGAGCCGGGACCGAGTGAGCCGGCCGATGATCGCGGTAAAGGTATCGCGCCATAGATAGAGACCACCCGAGTTGATTTCATATTTTGGTTTAGTTGCATACCCTTTACTTCATCTTTTGTATTTTGATGATATAGATGTATTAAAGATGTTTAAATGATGTTAAATGTAAAGGTTTATTTTGGTAAGCATATGATGTATAAAGAGAAAAAATGATGAAAAAGAATAGAATAGAATTCAAATGTTGAATGCATGTATGTGGTTAAAGATTAATCATATTACTTGTATACATATTTAGTTAGTACTTTTCCTTTGGCTATTGCTTGCCCTCGTGCAAGCCAATTGTGTATGTTTCCGTTTGTGCAAAATATCTACTTGATTTGTACATGTGTTGAGTCTTGGGCGGACAGGGGAGGTGCTGTCCGTTCGACGTTTGTTCGACGTGCCCGAACCGACCAAATAGGACCGGGCTCGGGGCGTGACAGTAGATGTTGATGCGGCGCTGCATCCTCGGAGCCGGGGGTCCTTAGTGGCATCGTCGCCGGTGCCATGGCCGTTGGCAGAGAGGGGTGACCAAAAGAAATTGTAGAAGAAGGAAGAAAAAAAATAAAGACAAAAGATTATAGAAAAAGAAAGATAAAAAATGAAATTACACCGTTAAAATAAAAGTGTATTGTTTTAAAAGAATGTTGCACTATTATGAACATAATAGTCGCATCTTAAGTAGTACAACTTATATTCATAATAGTGTAACGTTCTTTTAAAATAGTGCAATTTTATTTAACGGTGCAATTTTATCTTCATCTTTCTTTTTCTTTAATTCTTTATCTTTATTTATTTTTCTTGTTTCTTCTATAATTTTTTTTGGTCACCCCTCTTTGCCAGCGGCCATGGCGCCGGCGACGCCGCCGCTAAGGACTCGTCGCTCCGAGGCTGCAGCGCCGCAGCATCCTTAACGGTGTCGGCGCCGGCAAAGATGCATCGTCGTCAGAGGCGGCAGAGGAGGAGGGAGAGGGAGAGGACAAGAAGGGCTGGGAAGGGCTAGAGAGGTGTCGTCATCGGAGACGGTGGAGGAGAGTCGGAGAGGGAAAAAAAAAAGAGTCACGGCGTGGCCTCGGAGGGGTCGGAGGCGAGAAAGGTAGGGGGTGCGCGGGCGAGGGAAAGAGCGAGAGCGAGAGCATGAGGGTGAGAGGCGAAGCGGGCCGTTTCCACCTCCGCCTCTGCCTCCACTGCTTTCTTCAGCGAGAGAAAAAAAAATAAACGAGAGAAAAGAAGAGTAGAGAGAAAGATGAGAGAGAAAAAGTAATAAAGGTATTTTGGTCAGTTTGCTGAAAATTCGGACCGAATCTGCAAAATCAAAAAAGGCGGCCCAGTTTTGCAAAAGCCCAAAATTTATAAATTTTTTATGCAAATTTGTCTATATATATATAGAGAGCGAGAGAGAGAGAGAGAGAGAGAGCGAGCTAGGCTGGTATACTATCGGTAGCACGGAGGCCTCCGTGCTACCAATTAGTTTTCGATGATGCGGCTTCCAAATCGACGATCGGCTCCATTAGACTTGATCTACACTATTAAAAGTATTTGGAAACTAAATTTCATAACTTTTCGACATTATTTGGCTAGTGATCAAAATGTCTCAAGATTGACAATTTTAATGGTAGATGTGATGCGTTTGTGAATTTAACGGTGTAAAACAATCCAAATTTGATGAAAATTTTATAGAAATTTTTTTTCACTATTTAGAGTAAGATCAGTACCTCTGATCTTAAATTCAAGTCTTTTATCATCATTTTTTATGAGATTTTTATTTTAAGCCGTTCATTTTAAGACTATTCGATTGATAGGTAAACGATGCCAAAAAATTATGAAATTTCGTTTACAAATACTTTTAATAGTGTAGATCAAGTCTAACGGAGCTGATCGTCGATTTGAAAGCCGCGTTATCGAAAACAACTTGGTAGGACGGAGGCCTCCGTGCTGCCGATAGTATACCACCCTAACGCGCTCTCTCTCTCTCTCTCTCTCTCTCTCTCTCTCTTCTCTCTCGTCTCTCTCTCTCTATATATATATATATATATATATATATATATATAACTCTATATAGAGTAAGTCTCATATATTTTCGAAAGTACGGAGACCTCCGTGCTTGTAAGTTGTTTTCGATGATAGGAAATCCGATTCGACGATCGGCTCCGTTAGCTATAATCTTCCCTATTGGAACTATTTAGAAACCAAATTTTATAATTTTTTGACATCATTTACCAAGCGATCAAAAGGTCCCAAAAATGACTATTTTAACCGTTTGTAAGTTTAACGGTGTAGAAATATCCATATCACATGAAATTTTGATAGAAAATTCTTTATACTATATAAAATAAGATCAATATTTTTTATCTAAAATTTTAATGTCATATTATCACGTTTTGTAAGATTTTTATTTTTAGCCGTTGATTTTGAGCCCTTTCGTTCACTAGGCAAATAATATCAACAAATCGCATAATTTATTTGCTAGGTACTTCAAATACTCTAGATCAAGTTTAACGGAGCCGATCGACGATTCGAAAGTCGCAACATGAAAAACGACCTGAAAGCACAGAAGGGCTCGTGCTTCCAGAAGCATAATAGCCTCACTATATATATATATATATATATATATATATATATATATATAGTAGGTCTTGTTTGCTATTAGGAGCGTGGAGGCCTCCGTGCTTCTAAGCCGTTTTCGATCACGAAGTTTCCGAATCGACGATCAGCTCTGTTAGACATGATCTAGCATATTTGAAGTATTTAGAAAAAAAATTTTGCGATTTTTCGATATCATTTACCTAGCGATCGAAAGGGTTCAAAATCAACGACTGAGAATAAAAATCTCAAAAAAAAATGGTGATATAGCACTAAAATTTTCGATCAGAGATATTGATTTTGCTGTAAATAGAAAAAAAAATTTTCTATCAAAATTTTATTTGATTTGAATATTTCTACACCGTTAAACTTGCAAATGGTATACATCAACCACTAAAAATTGTTAATTTTGAACCCTTTTGATCGCTAGGTAAATGATATCGAAAAATCGTAAAATTTATTTTCTAGATATTTAAAATATGTTAGATTAAGTCAAACGGAGACGATCGTCAATTCGAAAACTCTTTCATAAAAAACGGCTTAGGAGCACGGAGGGCTCCATGCTCCTAATAGCACACAAGACCTACTATATATATATATATATATATATATATATATATATAGAGTCTGGCTGCTATGCTATCGATAGCACCAAGTATTTGGTGCTATCAAATTTTCTGCCGTTAGATTAATCCCTTTGCTTATTTTTATCCGTTAGATTATACTATTCAACCAACCACCCACTCAACTCTAGGGAGCCCACATCATCCTAACTGTATATTTCTCAATCCAAAGGCTAAAAATTCAATAGCACCAATAACTTGGTCCTATTGATAGTATTCTAGCCTAGTTATATATATATATATATATATATATATATATAATACTATTGGTCGCAAACTGGCTCCGTTGCCACCCATTTGTTTTCGATGATGGAGCTTCCAAATCGACGATCGGCACCGTTGAATATGATCTATACCACTTGAAGTATTTAGAAATCAAATTTTATACTTTTCTGATATTGTTCTCTTGTCCATCAAGTGGGCGTAAAAATGAACGGCTGAAAATGAATATCCTCTAAAAAACGATGATAGGAATTTTGTAATCAAGATCGAGAGTATAGATCTTATTCTAAATAGTTTAAAGAATTTTCTCACCAAAATTCATTTGATTTGGATAGCTTTACACTGTTAAATGAGAAAACGCCTCATATCTACCATTAAAATTACAAATTTTTAAACCCTTTGATTATTAGGTCAATGATGCCGAAATGATTTGAAATTTGGTTTCTAGATACTTCAAGTGGTATAGATCATGTTCAATGGTGCCGATCGTCAATTTAAGAGCCCCATCATCGAAAACAAATGGGTGGCAACGGAGCCAGTTTGCTACTGATAGTATTCCAGCTCAACTCTCTCTCTCTCTCTCTCTCTCTCTCTCTCTCTCTCTCTCTCTCTCTCTCTATATATATATATATATATTATTATATAGAATTATGCTCCTATACTATCAATAGTACCAAGCCCTTGGTACTATTGAGTTTGTTGACCGTTGGATGAAAATGTGCGCTGGTAGGATGATAGTGGTCCCGTAGGGTTGATGTGGGTGTGGTTTAATAGTATAATCTAACGGGTGGAAATGATCACAAGGTAGATTTAATAGTAGAAAACTCTATACTACCAAAGGCTTGATACTATCAATAGTATAGTAGCCCGGACTCTATATATATATATATATATATATATATATATATATATATATAGAAATTAGGCTGGAATACTATTAATGAGTAAACACTTTTTTTGCTATCAAGTTTTACCTTGGATGAAAAATGTAAGGTCAGAATGATATTAGTCAGTTAGAGTTGAGTGGTCCCTAGGGTTGAGTGGTCCCCATGGGTTATAGTATTTAATCCATGGGTTAGAATAATTAAAAAGAGTTGATCCAAAGGTAAAAAACTAAGCAGTAGCAACCATGGATTTTGCTACTAATTAGTAGCTCCAGTCCAACTTGCTATATATATATATAGAGCCGCACTCTATATATATATATATATATATATATATATATATATAGAGTCCGGCTACTATCCTATTAATAGGATTGGGACCCTTGTCCTATCAAGTCGATTTGAATGATCGGAACTTCAAATTGATAATCGGCACCGTTGAAGTTGATCTACACAATTAGAAATGTTTAGAAACCAAATTTTGTAATATTTAAAAATCATTATCAACTTCATCATAACAGTTGAAAAATAAACGGTCATAAATGAATAACCTTCTTAAAATAGATGTTAGACTTTCTCAGTTCGTAATCAGAGTTATCAAACATTATCTAAATAGTATAAAGAATTTTCTATCGAAAATTCAAGCAATTTGGATTGCTCTACATAGTTAAACAAGCAAACGATTCATATAGGCCGTTAAAAATTGTCGATTTTACGACACTTTGATCACCATGTAAACCATTATCAAAATTTATGAAATTTAGTTTCTAGATATTTCAAATACTTTAGATCAACTTCAACGACTCCGATCATCGATTCGGAATCTCGATCATCAAGAACAACTTGATAGGACAAATGCTCCTATCCTATTAATAGGATAGTAGCATTAGCCTATATATATATATATATATATATATATATATATAGTTTGACTGGGCTACTATCGGTAGTAAACTGATCGGTTTACTACCGATTTGTTTTTGATGATAGAGCTTCCAAATCTTCGATCGGTACCGTTGAACATGATCTAGACCATTTAAATTATCTAGAAATCAAATTTCATGATTTTGTGGCATCACTAACTGAACGATCAAAGGGTCACAAAATTTATAATTTTAATGGCCGATAATTTTAACGGTATAGAAGAGTTCAAATCAACTAAATTTTTGTTAAAAAATTCTTTAAACTATTTAAAATAAGATCTATTCTCTAGATCTCAAATATAAAATTATATCATCACTTTTTGAAGGATATTCATTTCAGCCATTCATTTTTGTATTCACTTGATGGACAAGAGAACAATATCGAAAATATGTGAAATTTGATTTTCAGATAGTTTAAATAATTTAGATCATATTTAACGGTGCCGATCATCAATTTGTAAGTTCTATCATCGAAAATAAATCGATAGTAAATCAAGCCGTTTACTACCGATAGTATTCTATACTAACTCTCTCTCTCTATATATATATATATATATATATGAACAACACAAGAAGGGTGCCATTCCAATTTCGAAGCGGTCAAGGAGACCGCCCAGGCGCCCCGTGAAGGGTCTCCACTTGTAAAGCATTCACACACCCCACATTCTAGTTTTTCTACCTTTTCCATCTCCATCTGTAGTATTTTCTAAATTATTAATTAACTAATAAAAACCAACTAAATCAATTTAAAAACCTCGATCCTCGTGCGACCTCTCTCTCTCTCTCTCTCTCTCTCTCTCTACTCTCTCATACTCGCCCCTTCTTCTTCTTCTTCTTCTTCTTCCCCACTCTATCTCTCCCTCGACTCCTCTATATTATGTGTGTCCCTCCTCCTCCATCTCCTTCACCTCTCGTCAATTAAGTTTCACCTTGTTGTTGTGTTGTGTCCCATTAATATTATATTATATATATAACCTTGTGTAACAAGCTAGCTAGCTAGCTAGCTAGTTGAGCACGCCATGGACATGGACATGGACGCCTCCGCCCATCATCAATGGCTCGCCTTCTCCCTCGCCCACCAACCATGCGTCAGCCTCTTCGATAACAGCGCCTTCTCCTCCTCCCCTAATCCCCACCACCACCACCACCACCACCACCACCACCACAGTACTTAGATCCCTCTCTCTCTCTCTCTCTCTCTCTCTCTCTCTCTTAAAAACATGACACATACATATATGACATGGGTTTTGTTGCGTGCGTGCGTGCGTGCGTATGTAAGTAGGTGGTGGAGTGGAGATGGAGGAGGCGGAGGCGGAGGCGGAGGAGGAGGAGGAGAGGGGGGCGGCGGCGGAGCTGATGGCGATGGCCGGAGTAGCGGGCCCGGAGCTGAAGAGCATCACCGCCGGGCTGTGCCGGAGCGCCGCGGCGGAGAAGGCAACGGCGCCGCCCCCCCCTCCGGACTCCCGGGGCGCCGCCGCGGGCTCCTTCGGCCAACGGACCTCTATATATCGCGGGGTCACCAGGTATTATTGTTATTATTATTATTATTTTTTATTACTGCTACTATTATTACTACTACTACTGCTGCTGCTGCTGCTATTAATCTACGTTTTGCCGAGTGTGGGCACGTACGCCCGCCCCACAGCGGAAACTGATGATGCTTCTCTATTTGGTAAAAACAGAATAATAAATGTATCCAGAACAGAACGATTTGTTAATCATTGATTAACTTCTTCTTTTTTTTAATGGGATTTGAATTAATGAACTTAATTTGTTTAATAAATTCCAGCAACTCGGTAACGAATTAATTAAATTAAGATAATCGATCAACAGTTTATTGCTAATTGATAATAATAGCCATTAATTCCTACTTAATGAAGCTTTCAATTTTACTTAAAATCAAAATGAATTGAGATTATTATAATTAATATGCGAGGAGGGGGTTGTTTCAATTTGTTCTTGGGAAATTAATTGAAAGGCACCGGTGGACGGGGCGTTACGAGGCGCACTTGTGGGACAACAGCTGCCGCCGCGAGGGCCAGAGCCGGAAAGGTCGCCAAGGTATGCATGTCTACTCCGAACAAGTTCCACAGAAATCCGAATCTTTGAATACATACATCTCTTTTTTTCTTTTTTTTTTTTAAAAAAAACTTTATTTATTATATATGTACCGCTACTCCAACTTAATTACTTGAGTATTTTTGTGCTAACGTGCGCTTCTTAATTTTCTGCAATTCTTGCTCCTCCGTCCATTTTGCTGCTTGGATGCATGTGTGCGATCCTGCTGCTTCTCAGTCTATTTGGGTACGAATTACACGTATTCATTAGTGCATTTTGTACATTGTACCCATTTATTTATTTATTTGTTTGTTTTTTTTTTTACTTTCAGCAAATTTTGAATTATTATTTTTTTAAAAAAATTTTGAAATTTAAATTGAAACGTATACAGGTGGATACGACAAGGAGGAGAAAGCAGCGAGGGCGTACGATCTAGCGGCCCTCAAGTACTGGGGTCCGACAACCACCACGAATTTCCCGGTAACTCTGCCAACCCCAAGGGCAAAACTGTAATTGTACTCCATACATAATATGTATATACATACAAATAAGTTAGAATACTATTAATAGCACCGAAAGTAATTTGTGCTATTAAGTTTTCGATTCCTGAATGAATGAATGTACAGTTAGACTGATAGCAGTCTTCTATTGTTGAGTGGCTCGCTAGTTGAATAGTATGATCTAACCGGCGAAAATGATCAAAGAGATAAATCTAACGGTAGAAAACTTAGTAGCACTAAGTGCTTGATATTATCGATAACATTATAGGCGGACTATATATATATTATATATATATATTACACGTATGTGTACACTACTAAGTACTAATTAATTAACCCATCTATACATACACTGAAGTATTTTTTTTTATTTTAATATTCTAATTAGGTCTCCGACTACGAGAAACAGCTGGAAGAGATGAAGAACATGACGCGGCAGGAGTTCGTGGCCTCTCTCAGAAGGTGACAAACACTTCAATCACGTGTCCCCGTAAAACCATTCATTCATGCATGCATGCATGCATGCATGCATGCATCATGGTGTACGTATTTATTTGGCGTATTGTTCTTAAAAAAACCTCCTGCTTTTTTTTTTTTTTCTTTTTTCTTTTTGAGGTACAGGAAGAGTAGTGGGTTCTCGAGAGGGGCCTCTATCTATAGAGGAGTTACCAGGTTAGTTATATTATTATGTATATGTAATGGTAGTTTCTTTCGGTATTCATAAATAAAAAAAGAAAAATCAATTAATCGTATTTCTAATGTAGTGTAATACCACGCATTAAATTGTAACTCTAGTAAAATAAATAAATAAATTTGATTTTCATATAAATTTTCTATAATTTTCGTGTTTTTGTTTTTGTTTTTTTTGTTTTTTTAATTTGCAGACACCACCAACATGGCAGATGGCAGGCGAGGATAGGAAGGGTGGCAGGGAACAAAGACCTCTATCTTGGAACATTCAGTAAGTTTTTCAGCTCTTCAAGAATTGTTACTCCTGTTATCTTTTTATTTGACTATTCAGAATTTTTTTTCCTACTTGGAAAAGCAACTGCTACACATTTTGTTAACTAAAGTTCTGTAACGCTATTTTGCTAGCTAGGATGCTGAAATAAACTTTTAGTATCTGCAAACGTAATATTAATTTAAGTTTGATTTTCAGCTTTTACTATACGAAGAAGCTAGTTTAAGTTATTTTTTCTTACAAAAAAAGAGGAAAGAAAAAGTGATAGAACTCACTTTGATAAACCTGCTAATGTTCCAGCTTAAGCCAAATTAACATTACAAATTGTTTTAGTTTCAAAAGTGATGATTGGTGATAGATATCTTTAATTATCTCAAATGGGAAAAAGTTAATTGGTATAATATTTGACGGGCATGGTTTCAATCTAGGTACTCAAGAAGAGGCGGCAGAGGCGTACGACATCGCAGCGATCAAGTTCCGCGGTCTGAATGCTGTGACCAACTTCGACATCAGCCGATACGACGTCAAAAGCATCATCAGCGGCAGTCTTCCCATAGGTGGGATGTCCGGCCGGACATCCAAGGCCTCCGAGTCGTCCTCGTCGTCGGACACAATCAGTCTCCAAGCAAAGCAGCAGATGGAGCTTCTTCCCATTAATCAAGACCAGGACTACTGGTCTTTGCTAGCCCTCCACCACCACCAACAACAGCAAAGTGACAACCAGGCGCTAGGGCTAGGGTTTGGGGGGTTCTCTTCTGGCTCTGGGGTTACTGTGGACTTCTCCAATGCTTCTAATGGCGCAACAATGGGGCAGTGCAGCAGTTTGTGGAATGTTAGCAATGTGACAGCGGGCCAACAGCATGATCAGGAGCAATCACAGAGTAGCAGTTGCTCTTCTATACCATTCGCCGCTCCTCTCGGCTTTGGATCAGTAGGGTGCTACGAGGGTTCTAATTATGGATCAGCTGGTACTTGGGTTGCTACGCCAACTCCTGGTGCTTCCTCTTACTATGCCCAGGGTGCTAAGCCAAATGTAGCATTTCTTCAGACACCAATCTTTGGGATGGAATGATAATTATGTGAGTGGTATCTAGCTCACATCTCCCTGAGTATATATGGTGTTTATGGTACCCAAAAATTAAAATTAAAGATCCCCGTCGTTTTCTCTGCAGATCAAGTTAGTTAATTAGCCTTTTAATAACATGTATGTGCAGGTACCTGAATTAATTATACTCGGGTGTAGAAATTTGTGGTGCTAATATATATTGCTGACATATACAAATTCTGACTAGCTAATCAGCAATTAATATTTCGGGGCATCTTTGCTGTAATCATAGAAATATATATATATATATATATATATACTAGATCTCCATAGGTAGGTTTTAAGTCTGTGAAAGAGAGAGTCAAAAGGAAGAGAAAAAGAGATAGGGAGGTGATGTGAACTGACAGAGCAACCAAACAAAAAGAAGGGAAGGAAAGGAAAATGGAGGGGAGGACAGACACAGGACTAACAAGAAAAGAGAAGCTCAAGTTTTTTTTTTGCCTCATGCATTGTCATGCTGTGTTTCTTCTTCTTTTTCTTTTCACTGACATGATTCTATACTGCCATCATCACTACCTACTGTAATGCAAAGCAAGGAACTGTCTGCAGCTTTTCCTTTTTGTTTCTTTTCTTTTCTTTTCTTTTTTCTGAACCTTTTTTTTCTTTTCCAAAGCTCATGCTTAGCTTTTATCAGCAGAAGGTCGATGAAAATTTGCTCTCAAAGTTCTAAATGGGGTAATTCTGGCAATCAGTACAGCTAGGGTTAGAGGCTGTATATATATATATATATAACTGGCATGTAGTGTAACATTTGCTGGCAGTAGAAATGTTTGATAGATCACTGGAGGTTTGACCGGTTACTTCACCACCAAAAAAGGGGAAGCTTAAATGCAGTTTATCTCTAAAATCTATGATAATTTTTATCTGGCTCTTTAAAATAAAAAAGGGAAAACTTTAAAAACCCCCCGTGGTTTCGCACTTTTTCACTTTATTACTCTGTGATTTAAAATGTATCAATTTGCCCTCATGTGGTTTTGTTTTTATCTTTTCGGCAGTTTTTTTCTTAATATTTCGTTAAATTATATGCAAAAAACTTTAGATACTCACCTAGATTTATCGAATATTTACTTTAGTACCCTTTAATTTTAACTTTGTCACTGATTTAAGAAAAAAAAATAATAAAATTGATAATAAAAAGAGAAAAACGAAACCACAGGGGGCAAATTGATACACTTTAAATCACATGGTACTAAAGTGAGAAAGTGCGAAACCACAGGGTGGTTTTTTGAAGTTATCCCTAAAAAAAATGTATTACCTTTCTGCACAATATAACAATTGCTCTCAGTGAGGCAGATGTTAGCAGAATTAATTTGTATTATACATCAATTGTATTCCAGATCTAGTTAGTCATTTGGTAAATTTTTTTTTTTTTTTTTTTCTTCTGAGAGAGAGATAGGTAGTACGCTACCCGATTCGTTTTATTTCATTTAGAAATAAACTTAGTTGGAAATGTGAATCAACTAGGATTCGAACTTGGGTCTCGGATACCAACCACCAAACCCTTTGCCACTTGTTCTAGGGATGGTCGGTTCATTTGGTAAAATTTTAATGCAAGGATTCTCGCAGTTCTATTACAGTTGCGTATATTTGTTAGGCTAAAATTCATAGAATTTTGCTATAAATATTCACTTTTGTATTTTATCTTACTATTTTTTAAAAATCTCTACTTTCGCTTTTTTTAAATTTAAAATTGTAATACTTGATCTTGCTTGGTTGCTATTTTCGTCACAGTTCTATGTATACACTATGATACAACTAGATAACTACGTACCAATATATTCATTTTGTCCTTAAAAATGACCGAAAAAGAAAAATTAATAAATAAATAATAGGATATCTTTTTTAAATAGCTACCTAGTTTGAGGAAAAGGAAAATATTTTTGTGTATTTCCACACATTTTAAGGGTATAAATAAAATGATTCATTCCATTAATTAATATTAATAATTTATTGGTCCAAAAATCTCCGATGCAAAATGTTAAAGCCCAATTTGTAGTATATTAAGTCTCCGATTCTTATATTCTCAAATTATAATTTATTTTTTATTTGATGTGGGATTATTATTAGGGTTGCAAACTCAACCCTCGTTAGACCCTGATGTCCTCGTCCGATCCTTAATTCCGTAGCCCAAATCAACAGGGGATGTAAGATCTAATTTACACTTCCGACCGGCAAATCGGTTATAATACTAAATATAATGTATGACCAAGCCAACTAGCACTAATGACTTGTTGAGCTGTAAACCACCTATCTAAAATACTTAAACACAGTTATTAGCAGTAAAGTCTCTGATCTTTATATTTTTAATCATAATTTTTTTCTTATCCACTGTGAGACCAATGAGGCATCACTTGTAGGTAACATATAACGAAAATTATAGTAAATTACTCTGTTGAATCATGCAATTTTTATTTTTAAGTTTGAGATTTAATTATAAACAAAAGGAAATGTAATTTAAGGGGGCAAATTGAATTTTAGTCAAAAACGTAAAAGAAAGAAGAAATTATAAAGAAATTGAACGGACTCCGAACCATTTTTATTGCATGTAAATGCTTTGAAAAATTATATTTGTATATCTGAAAGTAGGGTGTAAATATTACACGCATCCATCTAAAAATTTAACAATATTTATTGAATTCTTAATATTAAATAAAGAATAATTGATAAGCCTAGTGAAAAAATATTGGCCCTTGTAAGGATAAGGCATACCATTTACACCCAAAAATGCCTCAGATATAGAGGTGGCAGTGGGTCAAATTAACTTCATCAGTTTACCCATAGATAATACTGTTTATGTGTGAGTCAATTAACCAAAAACAAACTTAGTACTGTTTGTTTAATTAGCTAGGGTGATGTATGGTATGATCCAATAGAAGTTCTGCTTGATCGATTAGCTTGGGTTGATAGTTTATACTAAAACCGATGTGAATCGTCGACTCATTAGGTCCAATACTACTAGTTGAGTCACTGGTTGAACAAGTGATATCAGCATGACGTAAATATTTAATTTATTTAATTTTATTATAAAAAGTATATGTAGTTTTATTCTAGTATTATACTTAATTATAAAGTACTAAATTTTAGACCAAATAAATAAAATACAAGTTTTCAAATTTTGTTTTTCTTAATAGAAAATAAAATTTGCAAAAAATCAGTCATAAAAAAATTTTAAGTTACACTAATTAACGAAGAAAAAAAACAAAAAATTTTTAAAAAATCAGCTAGTTTGCTCAGAATCGGATTGATTCACCTATTTGTTGGTCCAATACTGATTCGAACAGTTCAAGTTTATTTATTTATTTATTTTTTTGAGAATAGGTAGCACGCTACCTACTTCATTCATTGAGTGGATGAATTTGGCTACAGAGGTGAGGCAACGAAGGCCTCGAGTAAAAACAACATCAAAAAAAAAAGAAAAAGAAAGGGAACGCTCAAAGCAAATCTTTCCACGAAGATTTCAGGATCTTGAGCCGACGGACGGCTAAAAAAGGGTCGAGCTGTTGCTGGCGAAAGATAAGATTGTTCCTAGCCTTCCAAATTGTCCACCAGCATGCAATCAATTCGGAATGTCCATTACTCGAACCGCGCCCCGTAGCCTTTCCCATCCACTTATCCCAAACTACCAGTACATCGTCACCTAGTTCGTCAGCGTGGACATCCTCAAGTCCCATCACCATGATGTACCTGAGAAAGACGCATTGAGTGAATAGATGGTCCACAGTCTCGTCGTGGGCCCTGCACAACACACAAACAGTATCCCCAGTCCACCCTCTCTTAACAAGGTTATCGGTTGTAAGCAGTCTTTTCTTAAAGACGAGTCAGCCGAACACCTTGACCTTGAGTGGTATATGGAGCCTCCAGATCTTGTTAGTGCGTCCATCCCTCATTCCTCCGTCGTTCAACATCCTATAGGCCGATTTGACAGAGAATTTAGCGCTGCTACACTATCTCCACCCTATCACGTCCATATGTTGGCCTACCTTAAAGCCGCTAACCCTATCTTTGAGCGCAGAAATGTTAGGTCCTAGTCCAGTCCAAAAGGTCGCTTCATCTCCCAGGATCCTAGTCCAGTTCCAGTCGTCGTTTCCAAAACAATCCTTGACTAAAACTGGATTACCGTCCAAAAACGAGAAAATCTCCGGGAAGGCCATTTTAAGTGTGGTATCCCCACACCACCTATCCAACCAAAAGTCAATATAACTACCATTACCCAGCTTATAATTGGTCCCCCATTTGAAAATATCGTTGGTGGTTAGGACTCCTCTCTACCAATGTGAGTAGGGCCTGAAGCTAATACCCTCCTACAGAGGTCTTCTTCTATGGTAATATAAGTCACGGATAATCTTGATCCACTGTAGATGATGTGCTGTATGGAACCTCCACCACCATTTGAC
Organism: Ananas comosus; assembly: GCF_001540865.1. Classification (NCBI taxonomy): domain Eukaryota; kingdom Viridiplantae; phylum Streptophyta; class Magnoliopsida; order Poales; family Bromeliaceae; genus Ananas; species Ananas comosus. The sequence continues at coordinate 7,553,734 of NC_033622.1, forward strand.
CAGTAACGCCCGATTCATGCTAGCAACGTCCAGAATGCCTAGCTCGCTTGCCTTCTTGCTCGAGCAGACATTTTTCCATGCAACTAAACATCCTTTACCTGCGGGATCGCTCCGGCCGCTCCAGAAAAAATCTCTACGAAGGGCTTCGATGTGCTTGATCACCCAACAGGGTGCCTTGAAGACGGACAGAAAGTATAGGGGGAGGTTGGTTAGCACAGCGTTGACCAGTATAAGTCTACTCCCTCTTGAGAGGAGTTTAGCGTGCCATCCATCGATTCTAAGTTGCAATTTTCTAATAACCCCTCTTCATGCGTCCTTCGTGGGAGGTTTTGGGGAAAGGGGGAACCCAAGGTAGGAGGTGGGAAAGTTGCCAACTTTACAGTCAAGCAAGGTCGCTAGTCTTGCGGCTTTACCTTCAGTCTTACCAAGGTAATATAACTCCGACTTCTCTCTGTTGATCTTCAACCCAGAAGCCCACTCAAATAGGTGCCACATCAATCTTAGATTTCTCATATAACTTTTCCTAGCCACTGAGAAGAAGAAAGTATCGTCTGCAAACTGTGTGAGGGTCGTTGTACTGTCGTCAGATGGGCCAATTCCCTTGAAAAGATTATTGGAAGTGGCCTCGTTAGTTAATCTGGCGAGACACTCCGCGACCAGCAAGAACAGGAATGGTGAAAGCGGATCCCCTTGGCGTACTCTTTTTTTCGTTTTGATCCAATTGGTCGGCACTCCATTCACTAATATAGCTACTTTGACGTTGCAAATTCATTGCTCGATCCAGCCACACCACTTCGCGTCGAAACCCCACCATCGAAGAATACTGAAAAGGAAGGGCCAATGGATCCTATCGTAAGCCTTTTCAAAGTCCACTTTAATGCCGACCCCCTCGGTACCCTTCTTACAGCCCCATCCAATAGCTCTGATACCGTGACATACGCATCCGTGATGTTCCTCTCTTTCAGGAATGCTGATTGGGAAGGCGAAATTAACTCGTTCATCGCTGCCATTCGATTTGACAATACCTTTGAGATGATCTTCTGGATACCGTTAATAAGGCTGATAGGTCGAAAGTCATTAGCTGACGCCGCCCCTTCCTTTTTGGGTACTAGGCAGATAAAGGAGTAGTCGAAAGAGGTAGTGGACAACCTACCCTTGTATAATTCCTGGAACACGCTGAGTAGATCATCCTTGATAGTCTCCCAGAAAGTTTGGTAAAACCTTAATAGGAACCCATCAGGACCCGGCGCTTTATCACTACCGCTTCCTTTATCTCCTCTATGGTGAAACCCTCCGTAAGCCACCTCAGCATAGTAGCTGAGAGCCGTTTCGTGGTAAGAAGCCCACTCCAATCCCCGAAGGAGAGTGGTGCCGTAGCATCAGTTGTGAAGATCTCTTTAAACTTGCGAAAGAAATAACCCTTCTTATCCTCCTCAGAGTGGTAAACTCGACCGTTTTCAGTCTCGACCGTTTTCTGTAACTACACCAATCCCATTGGCCATTCTTCTCCCATTAGCTATACTATGAAAGTACTTAGTGTTACTGTCACCCTCACGTAGCCAGTGTTGATCAACCCTGGTTCTCCACAATGAAGCTTCGTCATTTAAAACTCTCATTAATTTAACTTTTAAATCCTCTCTTTTCTCGACTCCCTCTTCCGACAAATCGCCCTGATCCTCCAATATATCAAACTGGTGGATTTCCCCCAGTTGTAGAAGTCGCAATTGCACCATTCTTTAATTCTCTGTCGACAATGTCTTAGCTTCGCAGTAAACGTGAGCACCGCTGATCTTTTCGCTGTTCCCTCCATCCACCATCCAGGCACTTTGGTACGAAACCCCTCATGATTGAGCCACGCTTGCTCAAACCTGAAAGTATTCTTCCTCCCCTTGGTGTTTCTTTACGCAGTGAGCAAAATGGGATAGTGATCTGACGTGGCTCGGGGAAGGGCTACCACCTTGGAGAAAGGAAAGTTTTGATCCCATTCCGTCGAGAGTAGGAATCAATCAAGTCTCGCAAGAGTCGGAGTCTCTTGCATGTTGGACCACGTGAACGACTGATTTGACATAGGTGGGTCTAACAGTGCTAGATCGCTAATAAGGTTGTTAAACATTGCCATAGCTTTAGTACTCCAAGCCTTGCCTCTTCGCTCCTCTCGCCTTCTAATACAGTTGAAATCGCCACAAATTATCCACCTACCCTCACAATGCATTTTTAGCTGTGCCATCAAGTTTATATTATGCGGTTCCAAGGATTGAACTAAGCTCTTTTATTAGATGGATCAAGGTGGAGCCGGTAGAATCAGCCACTTCGGCCTAGGCTTTAAAACACTACTCTGGACCAACAAATGAGAAAAGCAAACAACTATATATATACTTATTATGGCTCATTTGGTTCACCTATTTTAAACTATGGAATCATAATGAGATTCATTAATTTCGATAGTTATTATTTATTTTACAGAAATCGGATTCTCATCCTATTTCACTCAGGAATAAAACTGACCCAAATCATTATGTCTAGTCCGGATTGAAATCTTGGATTTGCCCATTCAAAAGTAAGCCACTCAAATTCATCTCTCACAAATCTAGTCAAAACTCTCTCGCAAAATTCTTTTTGTCCATTTTGAGTTTCATTTTAATAATGAACTAAACATTTTTAAATGACCAACAAATGAGAGAAAAGCAAACATCCGTATATATATATCTAATAATAGTAAAGGATACTGGCTCTCATATAAGCTGAGGGTCAATCCTGACTAAAACAATACCAAAATCTAACTTGGTTGGAAAATAGAGCAGGAACAGTGAAGGTAAAACTGATGAACATCCTCACTATCCGGCCAGTAAACCGTGTAGAGATTCAGGAAATTAATCCTAATCAATCTGAAATTAGACAACCGAATAAACTTACCACTCCCATGACATAGGTGAGAATTTATCCTCCAACTGCTTTTTATCTACTATTAATTGGAACTCGCACTAAGTATACCTAGGTAGCATCCGACTTTTTCTCTCTTTATATCTTTTGTGTGGCATCTAAGTTGTACCATAGACCTGTTGAAAGGGATTTGTGCCTTCGAGAAAATCACATACTTTCTCTCTCTATAGGTAGATTTCGTGACAACTGCTCGAATGTTCTAAACATTCGCTTTGCATCAGAAAAGAAGCGCGCGTGCCGCGGTGTACGTATCAAACGGTCCCTTGTATATATTGTATTACATGTTCCAATTAATTTGTGCAGATCTGGAATGAGATCATGATCCTAAACATTCTTACTTTGCTGGAAAAGATGTCGGTCTCTTGGACGTGAAGTTACCCGGCCCGCATGAGACATTTCTCTGCATGCATATGCCGATCTGGCTTTCGATGTTCATTAATTATATTCCTTGCTGGTCTTTCTCCTCATCTGTCCACATCTTCTTTTCCTTGCTTTCCAAAAGCATTTTCTTTTGAACTTTCTTAAATCAAGAATACGATGATATATTAGGAGCGCATTTGGATTAATGTAATTGCAGTTTGGCTGAAAATCAAACTTAATTGGTGAGAGGAAAGATATATATTGGTTTAGCCATCAACTAGCATAATAATGATAGATTTACTATCTAGTCATAGGCTAACTTTTTCGTGTTTCTACAGGAGATGGCCTTGAATCATTTCAAAAAGACTATGTTTTTGAGGATATGTTTAATATATATTTATGAATATAATTGAAAAAAAAGTTACGGAAAAAATAGACCCCTGCATAACAAATATAATTTAGTTGGTGCGCTCCTGCTGTGTACTCTTATTTTTCTTCCCTAAAGTTTACACCCTTGTCTTACGTACGTAGTTAAAGCATTTGTATCCTTTTTCTTCTTACTCTTCCTCTTCCTCTTCCTTATATATTTTTTTGCTTTTACTTTTGGACGCTGATCTTATAATTATTAAGCTTATGTAGGCAGCCATGGCTTTTTGTTAATCAGTTTGATGCATGCATATCTTTTTGTTAGTTTACAATTAAAACTACTTATTTCCGGATTCTAATGATCGTTCTATTTCGTTGAGTACGTACGTACATAGAAATTCTCTCTCTATAGAATTGAATTTATAGGAACTTCTAGTGTTCATATGTAACTATAAGAAATAGTTTGAGGGCCTGTTTGGCCTAGCTTCTGAAAAAGTGATTTCTGAAAAAAGTGATTTCGGTTTGGAGAAGTGATTTTGGTTAATAGCTGTAGAGCATTTGGCAGAGTTTAGATAAAAGTGATTTTTCTGAAGTGATTTTGAAAAGCTATTTGCCAAATTTTTTTTGATGTTTACATAAATTAATATTTTTATTAAATTTTATTTTAAAATAATTTAAAATCTAAATTTAAATTTGAATTAAAATTAAAATTTTTAAATTTCAAAATTGTACAAAATTTAAAATTTGATATTTTAATTTAAAAAATAATTTAAAATTATAAAAATTTAAAATTTAAAATAAAAATTTTGGAATTTAAAATTTAAAATGTAAAATTTAAAAATTTTTAATTTTTAATTATAAGTTTCAAATTTTTAAAATTTAATTTCAAAATTTTTAATTATAAGTATAAAATGGAATATATTAATAATTATATATTAATTAATGACGATATTTAGCAATAAGTGCTGTTATTTTGTTACATTTAATGTCATTTTTTATAAAAAGTTGAAAACTTTAGAGACATTCACTAATTTACGCTACTAATTTATCCTATTTTGTAACATTAATAGTAAATTGCTGCTAAATTATTAAATCTAACGGCAATTATCAAGTAATGCTGTTAAATATATTAATTAGCATAATTTAAATAAATGTTGTAGAGTAAANAATTGAAAATTGAAAATTGAAAATTGAAAATTGAAAATTGAAAATTAAAATTTGAAATTTGAGATTTTAAATTTGAAATTTTAAAATCTAAAATTTGAGATTTGAAATTTAAAATTAAAATTTAAAATTTAAAATTTGAAATCTATTTTTCAAAATTTAAAATTTAAAGTTAAAAGTTAAAAATTCAAAAATAAATCTGAAAATTAAAATTTAAATATTGAAATTAAAATAAAAAAAATTTGAAGTTTAAATCCAAAATCAGAATCAGATTTCAAGAAGCAGCTTTTTTCTGATTCTGATTTTGGGGCCTTCAAAATCAGTTTTCTGATTCTAAAAAGTAGAATCAGATTTTAAAAATGATTTGCCAAACGTTCTATTGAGCCGAAAATCACTTTTTAGCCAAAAACGCTTTTTAAAAGTTAGGCTAAACACCCCCTGATTCTCTCTCTCATATTGAAAGATATAAAAAATCCTAGTACATCACATGTGCGTAGGACACAAATAGGCTCCCTCTCTAGAATAACACCCAAAAGGTTAATATAATGGTTCTCAATTTCAGTCGTTCATCTGTACCTTTTAATTCAATGAGTATTTATTGGCGGTATGTGTTAAGATTTGGTTAGATTTAAGCTGAATTCTAATTAGATTAGGATACATATTTAAATCTAAATGTGATTAGATTTCTAGTTAGATGCGAGTTGGATTAGGATATTGGTGGTATGTGTTAGGATTTGATTAGATTTGTAGTTTAGATCCTAGTTATATTAGGGTACATATTTAAATCTGAATTTGATTATATTTATAATTAGATCCAACTTAGATTAGGATAAATATTTAAATTGGTTGGAGATAAATGAAGTAGAATTTACATATTAATTATAGTTGAATTCTTAATTATAGTATTGGTACTAAAGTGGAGTACTGGTATTCAACTGTGAGAAGGTTGGCAGAGCTCTTGGGTTTTACGGAACCCCTTGAGTACTAGTATTGATACACCGAGTATTGGTAGTGATTTAGGTGTTTACCGATACACAATCTAAAATAAAGAAAGTCGGCATTCGGGTTTCATAAAACTAGCTTGGAATACCGGAACTCTTGAGTGGCGTATCGATACTGGAACCTGTATACCGGTATTCAACTCTTTGACAACAGGTTTTGGCTGGTTGCTGGTTGCTGGTTGCTGGTTGCTAATGTAATTGATTGGATGGCTTAATTGCAATTATACCACTCTTATATAAACCCTTTCACAATCACCCTTTCTTTCTCTCATTTCTCTCTTACGCACTCTCTCTCTTCTTTCCCTCTCCGAAAGGGAGAAAACCCTAGTTTTCATTTTGATGGATCCTACTTGAACTATAGGGTAGCGTTTGGTTTGGGAACAAAGGGGGGAATAAGCTCTTCTTCCCCCCTTTGTTCCCAAACGGTATGTTTGGTTCCTGGGAACAGTAGTTTCTGGAAATCTGGAACAAGCTAGTATAAGGCTGGAACTGCTGTTCCACCTGTTTCCTGGAACAAGCTTGTTTCTTGATGAGAACAAGGTTAATTAAAATCTAAATTTAATTTTAATGACAGTAAATTATTAATTAATCTAATTAATATATTTAAATCATTATTTATTGCTTTAATAATTAAATAATTAAATAATTTATTATTTATAATTAATTATTAATAATTAGATAATTATTATTATTAATTTATTATTTATTAATAACATTATTAATAATTAATAATACTCATGATATTTATTAATAATTATTAATAATTATTATTCTGAATGAATCGATTATTATTATTAATTTATTATTTTTATAATATTATTATAATATAATAATAATTATTATTTATTAATAATTATTAATATATATTTCTTAATAATTAGATAATTGATATTATTATTAATTATTATTTATAATAATTATTAATAATTATTATTATTTATTAATAAATATTAATATTAATTATTATTAATAATTAGATAATCAATATTATTATTATTTATTATTTATTAATAAGAATAATTAATAATTACCATTATTTATTAATAATTATTTATAATATTATTATTATTAATTAGTTAATCAATATTATTATTATTATTTATAATTAATTATTAAATATAATAATTATTATTCTTTATAATTAATTATTATAGTTTATTTTTATTTATTTTTAAGTAATATTTGATGTTAACTAATTACATAATTAATTTTAATTTCAAATTATAACTCTTATTTCTCTTGTTCAATCTAACCATCCAAACACTATTTACCTTCTATTCCTGTAAACACTCAATTTTCATCCAAACGTAAAATTGGTCTAGTTCCTGCTTATACCTGAACTTGTACCTATTCCTGAAACTAGCAGTTCTTACTTATACCCGAACCAAACGCAGCCTAGCTAGGAGTATTTAGCTTTTTGCTATCACTAGTTAGCTATAGGATTGCTTGAGTATGATTGCATTTATGATCACCACCACTCGCCGGGTATTTCATGTATATCGATGGTTCGATCAACTACACAAGTGTTCTTTTCTAAAAAATGGTCGAACTCCGACCGACGGGCCCCTTAGGCTTCGTCTTGTTCGGGTTTAAATAAGAACTGCTTATTTCAGGAATAGGTACAAGTTCAGGAATAAGAGACAACTAGACCAATTTTGTGTTTGGATGAAAATTAAGTTGTTCCCGGGAATAAGAAAAATACTGTTTGGATAGATAAAACGGAATAAGAAGAATAATGGATAGTTATAAATAAAAAATAATTATATTACCCTCTTATTATATTTGGATTTAAATTTTTAAATTTTATATTTATAGTTTTAAATTTAAATTTTTTACTTTTAAATTTTAAAATTTGAAATTTAAATTTAAAATTTAAATCTTCAAATTTAAAAATTTTAAAATTTTAAATTTTAAATTTTAAATTTTAAATTTAAGACGGAATTAAATTTGAAAGATATAAAATATCAAATTTAAAATTTAAAAATTTAAAATATAAAATTTAAAATTTTAACTTTAAAATTTAGAATTTTAAATTCTAAATTTTAATTTTCAGTTTACAAATTTTAAATTTTAAAATTTAGATTCTATTTTAAAACAAAACTCTCTCTCTCTCTCTCTCTCTCTCTACAGTAGCAGGGGATGGGTGGGAACAAGCTTGGTGGGCCTTGGGGTGGGAACTACTAGTTCCCACCCAAAGCGGGTTATTGTGGGATAACCCGCTTTGGGTGGGAAGAACTATTAGTTCGCACCGAAAAATATTTGTTCGGGTACAATTGGGGGGATAAGGCTCTTATCCCCCTCTTGTACCCAATCCAAACGGGATCTTAATATACATATAGTGGCCTTGCCTAAGTTATGTAGTTTGAGGTCCTTACAACCAACAGTGGTACAAATTGGGTAGATACCTTAATTATGTGACATCTTCACATGCATTTGATGCATGACTTCACCTGAGAGTACATGTCGTTCATTTTGGTTATTTATATCACACTTATTTCAGCTTTCTATACTTCACCTGTAAATCTTCACATTTGATGCATGACCATTTTTACAGGTGACATTGAGAGTGTAGCTCGAGATGTGTCGGGAGGACGAGTAGCTGGAAGGCATGGCCCAATTTTGGTCTTCTTCTATGCTTAAGTAGTATAGTAGATGTCGATCCTTATTTGATCACATTGTTCATAGATATTTTGTCGTTTTGTTTTATTGTTTTAAATAAATGTATGATACATTACCGACTTTTGTTAAGTTATGACCGGTGATGTTAAAAGATTTTGTAAAATGAAAAGGTAGCATGCTATTTGTTTCGTTCATTTTTTAAAAAATAAACTTAGCTAGAAATATGAAGCAACTAGCTAGGCGCGCTTCGAACTTGGGGCCTCGGATAGCAACACCAAGTCTTTTGCCACTTACCTAAGGACGGTTGCCTAATTAAATTGAAGGTTTCATATGTTTTTTTTTTTTTTTTTTTTTTTTTTTTTTTTTTTTTGTGGGGAATAAGGAGATGTAAAAGATGGAGATTTTATTTAGTTTGTAACATATGTTTTGTCCATGTGGATGTGTTATGCGTTGTATTACTTGGTTCCTTTGTATTCTGATGCTGTGTATGTGTATGGGAGACTCTAATCGTATAGACAGAGAATTTTTTTGGCAAGTGGCGGGTTTGCTCACGCCTTGGTGAACTTTTTTGCACACTTTCAAATTAGGCCCGCGATGCGACAATATCCCTCCATGAAGATCTAGAGACCTCAGCACAAAGGTTTTCTTCATATTTCTCTACATTGTCCCATATAAATTATATGGTGCTCCACAACCTTGTTATTTCTAATTAGAAAATTCTAGTTAATATTAAGAGTATACTAAGAGACAAAGGGGCATATATATCTAAAATGGTCATGCATGCGCATTGTGATGTGTATACAACATTACATACACATGTAACACATCTTTCTGCATTGGGGTACCTTTTGGCACCTCTTTCGTGTCCCCAGTTTCAAAACTATAGTCTTTTCAAGGAAGAACCTGCATCTTTCGGCGCCTGTTTTAGTTATTATGGGAGCACCCCACCATGCATACATATATGGACCACCATCTGAGTGTTTGACTGAAACTTTAGGCTGTAAAAATATATATATATATATATAGTACTACACACACACACACACACACACACACACACACACACACGTTAGTTTAGTACTTGTCTCACTTGTTGTTTGCAGCTTTGGATGCCTTTCTCTATCTTAATATAATTTAATTAAACATAGGCATGATCAGGCTTCTTTCGTACGTAATGCTAGCTTGTTTATGATCAGATGACATGCGGTGAGTTACTAGCTATCATAAGTCTCCGGCCCACATGCTACGTACGTACTTAATTAGCTCTTTCAAAGGTAATTTTGGCTTTTAGCTGCTAGGAGGCCCACTTTGACTAAAAAGTCTCTTGGTCCAACTTACTCTTATTCTTTGAACTTGCATGCATGTGCGCCTGTAGGCGATAAATACGTACGTTTTCTGCAGGAATTCGAATTCGGGAACCTCGCCTGAAGAGTGTACGCACGAATAAATACCATATATATATATATATATATATATATATATACTAGTTGAATGTACGTGCAAATGTACGTAACAATTATATATAATTATTTCAAATCAATATAAATTTGTAACATTATTATAGTATCCAGTTTTAACAATAAGAAATTTATTTATAAATTATATTGTTATATTTTATTAGAAAATATTTATAATATCTCTATCGTGTCTTTATTATATACATCGAACATTTTTATATACTTTTGATTTTTGATGAATCAAATTTAAAATTGTGTTTTAAACTAAAAGCATCAAATTTAATTCACATTTAATTTAAAATTTAATTTTGATCCACTGTAATAAAAAATATAATTATTAATTCAAATTTGATATCTAAAAATTAAATTTAATTTATAATTTAAACTCAAATTTTAATTTTAATGAAAAATAGATTAATAGAATGCTATTTTTAACAAATTGATCATAACCGTTTGTTTTAATTTGAGATATTTTTTAACAAATTGATCATAACCATTTAATTTTTATATAGTAGTAGAATTTAATAGATTGATCATAACCGTTCGTTTTTATTTAACATATTTTTAACAAATTAATCATAATCATTCATAGGAAATATTATTTTTATATTTAATAGATTGATCATAACCGTTAATTTTATTTGAGATATTTTAACAAATTAATCTCATTCGTAGGAAATATTATTTTATTCTTTTTGGATTCGCGTCTCATTGCGTGAATTCCTATACGCTTTTATATATAGTAATATATATAGTATATATAATATATATATATATATTATACACGTGCTCTAAGTGGTGCGTGTTGGTCCAACTTAATTATTTGTTATCTGCTCGTATGTCGAAATTCATGTATAAGAATATATTCCCACCAGAAATAATAATAGAATAATAAAAACCAATGTATATTAATGTATAAGATTCTGTTCTTACATATAAATTTGTATTATTTTTTGTTAGTTTGTTTTTGATAGAAAAACTCGATCGGAAATGTATTAGTCGCTGTATATTGAACTCTATAAATAATGGCGTCCTCGGCGATCGAGAAATTCCTTTCACTAATTATCGTCTCTCGTGGTGTTAATCAAGTTTACATAGCCAAGCGCATGCTTCCAAAGTGCTTACTTGTGATATACTACACGAGGCCTTCAGATGTCCCAGTTTTCCTCGCTCCTCTATTATGAGCAATAATATTCTTTATTTCCAATTTCGATTATTTTGAGGCCATTTAGGTTTTAAAAGTGGTATTAGAGCCTTGCCTTCGTTTTGTTTTTCAGAGAGAGGGCTAATAATTGTCATATCAAAGTACTTCGCCTGACTGTTATTATTCGTCCATACTGAGACTTATCTACATATTCCTAATCCGCATATATATGAATAATAAATAAATTAAAAGATAAATTCTATTCTATTTAAATCCCTATTTTTCTGTGATTAAGTAGAATCATATTAGAATTAATATCTCCTCTATTACCTATAAATAAGGGTGGAATTGGACTAGGCCTAAACAAGGCCGGCCCGATGGCTCATGTTTGGGCCGGGCTTTGGGTATTACAATATAACTTTGAGGGTAGGTCGGACTTAAAATTTAGCCTAAAAAAATTTTGGCCATATTTGGCATGTCAAAGGCCAGCCCGATCCGGACCAAAAAACTCGAAATATTAATTATCAAAATAAAATATTTAATTATGTATATATAATATTTATCTATAAAAGGAAGAAATGGTATAGCATATTATTATTATATATATTGTTATTAATAATTTTATTATATATATATATATATATATATATATATGATGATATATTATATATTAAAAAATAGTTAGTTTCATATTAGGATATATTAAATAGTATTATTATATATAATTAATTATACATATTTATGAGTAAATATATGGTACATATATTATTATATATAGCTAATTAGTTATGTATATAACACTTACTAAATATATATTATTTTAAAATTTTTTTAAAAATTAATTAGACGTTCTATGTACATAACTTAAGAATAATTTTAAAATTTTAAAATACCATCATACTCTTTTAAAAAACCACATATTGCTCTAATTAATCAAACGTACTACCCTTACGTGAGAAGTTCCTATCCTATTATTTATTTTGTAGGATTTCTACCATCGGAGTGGGAGTGAAAATTGCTGAAGCATATCTTCTACTTGTATAAGTCTTAGAATAGTCTATCTATAAAAATTCTCTCTCTCTTGGGTTCTAGGGTACCATCAGAAATTCTAGAAATTTAAGCGCTGTGCTACGATCAGCTCTGTTAGCCAGTTCGCAACTAGAAAGAACAACTCTGAAGAAGAAACACGTGACAAAATCAAGAAAATATTTAGATGGATCGAGAAGTTCGTAAAACAAGACGAGAATAGACCTTGGTAATTGCAACACAAATTCTGCAGCGAAAAAAGTATGCAAAATTTATGTGATTTTCATCACGATTAGTTCATAATTTTCAACTATTTTCAAAAGAGAAGGAGAATTATGATAACTGAAATATTCAGATGAAGTCTTAGATTAGATGCCAAAATATTTGGGAGATGGTAGAAAGGCCAAAAAGAGCCTCTTATAGTGAGAACCAGGAAATTTCAGAGCAGTTTGGGGTCCCGGAGGCATTCCGTTGAGTTTTCGGAAGTGTCGGCGATTGTTCAAGTATCGTTTGGTTTGTATATAAATAAGAACTGCTTATTATAGGAATATGTATAAGTTCTAGTACAAACAATGACTAGACTAATTTTGTATTTGGATGAAAATTTGGTTGTTTTTGAGAATAAGAAAAATAGCGTTTGGATAGATAAGATGAATAAGAAGAATAGTAAGTAGTTGTAAATAAAAAATAATGATATGACCCCTCTCATTATATTTGAATTTGAATTTTTAAATTTTATATTTATATTTTTAAATTTAGAGTCTTACGGTGCTTGTTTTCACTCGATGATCCGTTTTCGACCTCGAATATTTTTTTAATTTGTTAAAAATATACAAATAATATCCGATGAAGTTTTGAGTCGCAATTGGCCGATCAACATCACATATGTATGCTTCCTTGATCTAAGCAAATTAATCCGCTGGTGCAAGGACCCGTTAAAGTGCATCCGCACGTTGGCTTGTTTGTGAGTCATGCCAGATGAGGCCTACTTGGCGATTAGGCCGCAGGTAATTCCTGCATCCAGCAGCAGCTGAGTCCATGCGCTGGGCCGGACATGGCCCAGCCTACATCCATGCACTTTGGGCCCAAGGGCGCTGGGACGGGGAGCCGGCCATATGGGCCGAGCAATGCCCTCAAGCCCAACCCGAGGGCTTGCAATTTGGGCTTGAATTTATTGTTTAAAAAAGAAAAATGCAAGTAGGTGTTGGCAGTGAGATTCAAACCCTCAACCTCAACATTAAACTCGTAACTTGTTTCAACAAACCTACTCAGCTAGTTTTTTTTTTTTTTTTAATATAAATTTATGCAAACTAATACTTAATATATTGTCTATGATATATGTGATGATACTTTTCAAGTTGCAATGTGTTATTTTGATTAAATTGCATAATGTTCANTTAAAATAATATATCAAATTAATCAAGAATAAATCCACGTCACAAATTAAAAGATGAACATTATGCAAACTAATACTTAATATATTGTCTATGATATATGTGATGATACTTTTCAAGTTGCAATGTGTTATTTTGATTAAATTGCATAATGTTCATCTTTTAATTTGTGACGTGGATTTATTCTTGATTAATTTGATATATTATTTTAATTTGCATTGGATAAGATGATTATTAGTCTTTTTCAAACGCGAAATTTTCAATTTGAAGATGCAGTGAGAAATTTTATTATCAAATTGGATTGAGAATAATATTGTAGATATTTGTGCATAATTTAAAATTATGTGATATATGGCTTCTAAAAATTTTTCCAGTGGATTTGCTAAATCAAGATAGGCTTGATGGAACGAATTATGACATGTGGCATAGAAAAATTCAATATCTCCTTAATGAGAAAGGAATTAATGAGAAAGGGATACTTAGTCATTTAACCAACATTATGGTTCAGCCTGAAGAAGGCACGACGGCTTAGCACCGTCGCGATTTGCAAGCCTATAACGAGCGGCTTGAGAAAGATCGAAGTGCACGCTATACAATGTTGAGCTGTATGCACGATGATTTGATCAAAGAATTTAAAAATTATAACACTGCTAAAAATATGTGGAAGCAGTTCAAAGTGAAATATGGTAGCACATCGACCACAAGGCTTAGTGAATCTCAAATTCAATCAATATATGCCGGACCCGAAGCATTCTATGCCAGAGCACTTAAGAGTGATGTCTGCTATGATAAGAGAACTTAAAGCAGCCAGTTGCGAGCTCACTGATGAACAACAGGTTCAGTCAGTTATAAGGTCCTTACCAGATTCATCTTGGGATCAAATCAAGATTGTGCTAACTCATAATGAAGGTATTAAGACCTTCAACGATATAGCTCGACATCTTGAGTTGAAAGCGGAGCACAGAGAGGCGAACCGTGCTAATACACTCGTTGCCCATGGTGGACAGCGCAAAGGCAAGTGGCCTAAGCACAAGCGCCAAAATGGAGAAAATAAATATGCAAAGACTGGAAATCACTGTGAGGATTGAAAATTTGACAGTGTAGCTAAACTTGTTATTGATGTTGTTTTCATGTGTAATTTAATTACATAAACACTCGTCAAGTTTCAGAAGAAAATGAGTTAGAATGGAGAATTTACGCGATCATTACTAATCACTTAAAGTGAATAGTAACTCCGGTTTTCCGAAGAGGCCGATTGGAGGAGATGGCTTCTGGTGCGTATCGGACTCCGTTCGTAGCACTCCAATAGCTCGTTTTCAATGGTCCGACTATTCTGGAACCATTGGCGCTGACGGATTTTAGATTTGGCCCACGATTTTTGAGAAAACTGTAGATACATGTATTCTATGTATTTGTGTGTAGTTTTGTCTTTTGGAGAGAGGATGAGTTTCATCGCGAATCGGCGACCAAACCGGATAAAACAAAATTGTAGCTTCGATGCCCCAGTCATGATAAATGCGCTAGCATGATCCAATCGAAAATCTGACTGACGGATCTCCGGGAATCGCATAATGTTCGCTGAGGGGTCAAAATTGGCAAAATGGAAAATCTGTGAAAAGCCCAATATTTTATGTATCGTTTTCCGCGATTTCAAACGTCGATGTGCGTATGCGCGAAATACACGCGCTGTGAGGGACTCAGTTGTTAAATCTGAGTTTTTGAGGACTTAGACGCGATTGTAGCAGCTGGTATATAAGTGCATTTAGGGTTTTCTATGCTAAGCCTAACTCTAGTTGCCTCTAATTCCTCCAGTGGCACCCCTGTAAACTTCACCATCTCCCTACACCTCGCCACGCGCACCCCGGCCGTTGGCGTGTGTCTCCGGCTGCCAGAAGGGGCGGCATTGCTTCCCTCTCCACCTTGTATCCTACATTTCGGCCGGAAACCACCTTGGGACCATCCTTATCCTCGGGACCCTCTCCCTCGGTTGAGACCTGATCTTCGGCGTCGTCCCTATCCGCCCCCGCCGTCCGCGCGCGCTGCCGGCGTGGCCCGTGCTCCATGTGGCCAACCCAGACTCGAATTTGGCCGGGTTCAGTCTAGCTCGAGCCCACGAGCTGCAGTCGCCCCTGATCGGCTATGCCGCCCTCTGGGGTCTCCGGCGATCCCCTCACCATCGCCGCCGCCGTCCCAGTGGCCGCCGGCCGCCGCTCCCACTAACTACAGTGGCCCAGAATCTGTGCCGGCCGAGCTAAGGCCAACTTGGCCTTCGCGTGCCGCCGCCGCCCACCGTCGGGCACGCTGCCCTCCCTCGGCCTCCGGCGATGTGCGGCCGTCGCCCCGGCGCTTCCCCGGCCGCCGCCCAGCTGCCGTTGCTCCTCGAACCTGAGCCGAGCCGCATGGATTCGTGCCGCTCCACCGCGCCATCGGCCGTCTTCTGCCGTTGGCCAACACGTGCCCGCACTCCCTCCGACCGGCCGCACCCACCTTTGGCCGGCTTGCCCGCCGCTGGCCACCCCGTGCCCTACCTTGCTCTGGTAAGGCTTTTAATAGCATTCTGTGCACTGTTTGGAATTTCGATCATTTTTTCAGTGATCCGGAGGCACCTCGACACCCCCGGAAGTGAGCATGATGATCCCTGATCCGTGCCGAACATCGTGCTCACCTCCATTTGGGTCAGCGAAACCCCAGTGTGCGTATTAAGTGTAGTTTAGGCACTGTGTGCGCTATTTCCCTGAACTTCGCATCACTCGCACGCTCGCCATAGTGGCCGGCCATGCTCTGAAGTGTGAGCATGTCCTCCGGCACATCGATACCTGTCAGCGGGTGTCTCGGCCAGGTCAGAAAATCCTCGGTTTGCACTGATGGGCCGTAAAACTCCAAAAATCACATTAAATGATGTGATTTTATGTAGTCGCGGGGGTTTTTATGTAATTGTACGTTGTGTGGTTACTGTTGGCAGTGTGTATAGGCAGCGGGCGACCTCTGGACTAGTTGTCCAAGGCCCCAGGCCTTTCCGAAAATCGAATGTCGATTTTCGGTGCGTTTTCGGCGAAATCCGTCAATGGAACGCGTTTTTGGTTCGGAATTATTCCAACGGTGCCTCACAATAGATCATGTTGTCGCTAAGCCTTGTTGGCTGGTTACCCGCATCGTTTCGAGGGTTTAGAAACGACGGATGAGCGACGGTGGATTTCGGTGTTGAATTAGACACTTCCGGGAACCCGGATCGGAACGATTATCCGACGATAATCATTTCGATGTGAGGTAGTGTGTTTGCTGCCGAGTCGCACGAATAATTGTGTTTCGTGGCAGCGGGTGACTCGTAGCTTGAGTCGGTGAGTTCCGGGACAATTCGTGGGTCCCGGTGAAGTCCCGATGCAATTTTCGGGACTTCCGGCGTGTTACGGCAATTGGTTTTGGGAAACCGATTCCCATGGGTTTACATGTGGGGACTATGAGTTAGTAGTTCGTATTTGAGGGTTGGATACTAACCCGGTGGACCCTTCGTAGGTTCGGTTGATACTTCTTCCGCAGTCGAGAGACCAGTGCCGTATACATATAAGTGGGTACTTTAACCCGAAGTTGGTACAGTGGTGCATGCTCGGTGACATCTTCTTACCCTTGTCTCTTGTTATTATCTTGCATATATATATATAGGGTTGAGCCTAGCACCCATGTTATTCCTGTTACGCTTTACTTGGTCATTTTCTTGTCTAGCACCATGAGTAGAAGTAGAGCAGTTGTATAATTTCATGTGAGATCGGTGACCTAGTTGGTCGATTCTTGTATCTCGTACTGTGACCTATTCGGTCAGTTTCGTGACTTTTGTCGTCTGATGACCTATGAGGTTGGCGTATCCTGAGGGGTAGGACTGTCGGTGTACTCTGAGGGGTAGGACTGTCGGCTAGTGGCTGACAGCTAGTTCTGAATTATACCGATACATGACGTGACATTCTTGTCACCTATTGGTCGATTCCTGTGCATATATGTTAGTTGACATTGAGTGGTCAATACTTGCATATCTTCGGAAGGATGTTGAGTTGTTCCATCCTAATTGACCTGAGTGGTCGGTACTTGTGTTCCTTATGGTTCGATGACCTATTGGTCGGTGTGCCCCGAGGGGGGGAGATTGTCGGCTAGTTGCCGACGGTTGGCTATTGAGCATATCAGCATTGATCGCCCGAGAGTCGTTCGCATTTCACGATCACCAGCGGTCTGATCCACCGCAAGAGGGTGTTCTTCTCCGGAAAAGTGGTTGGACATGCCAACCTGTGAGCCCAAAGGCCTAGTCTGGGTTATATGCAGCCTGTGAGTCTAGAGGCCTAGTCTCGGTCATATACAGGTAGAGTGGCAGTGGCACAGGCTTGAGGTTTGCAGACCGTCATGCCAGATTTCTGATTAGGTATATTTGGGACTGATCGTTTGGTTGATGCATACTCGCACTTTGTTCTGTATGACAGTAGCGGCTAGTTATATTCCTCTGCACTGTTGTTTACCCCTGCATCATTGCTACTGTAGTTATGATATCCATGTATGCATTCTGTTCTATTTTACAGTAGCGGTAGTTACATGTTCTATTACTGCTTTCTTTCCTTCCGGTATTATAGCTACTGTATCTGTGATATCTACCTATGACTTTGCTGATCTCTTTCTGCGGTAAGTACTCGCCTTCGTCGGCTTGCGGTACCCACTGGGAGGGGAGACATGTGTTCATGTTCTCACCCCCGACCCCCTTGTCAGGTGACATTGCGGATCCGAGTCGGGACGGTACGTAAGGTGCACATCTTAGCGAGCAATAGAGATATCGGCCCGCCATTTTGGTTAAATTCCTCAAACCTGTCTTTTTAATAATTGACATAGACGTTATGGTTCAGTGGTTTACTTTAATTGAAGTTATATGGTTTTTATGAATGTAACAAAGTACTTACGGATTTATATGAGATGAAAATGATTTTCTACCTCTCGTGGTGGAGAGTTTTAAAGAAAAAGGATTTCTGTGTGGGAAACAGTTTTAAAAAGGTTTCTTGGTTTTCATGACT
The DNA here is from genome assembly GCF_001540865.1 of Ananas comosus. Lineage (NCBI taxonomy): Eukaryota > Viridiplantae > Streptophyta > Magnoliopsida > Poales > Bromeliaceae > Ananas > Ananas comosus. Next base: position 7,572,247 of record NC_033622.1, read on the forward strand.
TAGCGTTTTAAAACGAGTTTCCCGGTAGGAAACATTTTAAATAATAGATGTAGATTTATGGATAATTTATGATGAATTAACTGTGGATGTGAATGGTGTATGAATATGTGGATGTTCATATGTGTGGTTGTATCTTGTATCGTGTATCTTGTATCTTGTACTTGTGCGATGCTGTGCAAATACAGGGGAGACTCTGTCCATGTGAACAGTAGACTCCCTATATTTGGGGCGGATCTGGTATACCCTGGGGGTCAGATTTTTATTTTTTTTTAAATTTAGGTACTTCCATACGTATTGACTTTTATATCAAAAAGGGACCTCGGGGCGTGACAATCGCGTGCAGAATGAGGGCGGAATTGAGAAGCGCCGCAAAGGCAGGCGCGGAAAGAAAAACTTAAATAAAGTAAAATGCTATAACTGTGGAAATATGGGACACTTCACTCGTGAATGCACTGAGCCGAAGAAGGTAAATCCCATTCCTGACTCTCTTATTTATGTATGTTCGTATGTTTTTGTTGCTCATGCTCTCTCTGATTGGATTGTAGACACAGGAGCAACAAAACATGTAATAAGAGATCGAGCAGGATATGTGGATTATCATCGGGTGTCTGCTGGCAGTCATTATGTCATGATGGGAAACGACACTAAGGAAAAAGTCCTTGGTATAGGCGCATACCAACTTAGATTGCGCGATGGTCGTTATTTGATATTACATGATGTGCTGCATGCACCGAACATCCGATGTAATCTATTATCAGTTTTAGCGTAACTTAGATTAGGTTTTTCTTTTCAATTTACGGATACTCAGTTAGCTATTTATTTGCGCAAGGACTTTTATGGTAATGGTTGTTTAAAGAATGATTTTTTTATTTTAGATTTGGACTTGGATTTTATTAATAATAACAATAATTCTACTTTATTAGTTTTTTCTGATATTGTGTCTGATTCTATCAAATGGCATGCGAGATTGGGTCACATTGGACAAGAAAGAATGCCTAGACTAGCTAGAGAAGGCCTGTTAGGGTCACTCGCTAAGCTTAGTCTACCTCATTGTGAACCATGTTTAGTAGGAAAGGGCTGCAGAAAGCCTTTTGGTAAGGCACGAAGAGCAACTCATCCATTAGAGCTAGTTCATTCAGAGATATACGGACCAATGAATGTGAGAGCACGTCATGGCGCATACTATTTCCTTACTTTCATTGATGATTACTCCCGTTATAGTTCGGTATATCTATTGTCTCACCGTTCAGAAGCTTTACATTATTTTAAATGCTTCTTAGTGGAGGTTGAGAACCAAACAGAAAGAACTCTAAAAGTTCTATGTACTGATAGAGGACGAGAGTATTCATCAGACCAGTTCAGGGAACTATGTAAGGAAAGGGGAATACGCAGACAGTTAACTTTTCCCGGCACTCCGCAACAAAATGGTGTTGCAGAGAGGAGGAATAGGACACTTTTGGAAATGGTTAGGTCAATGATGGCGCAAGCCAACCTCCCTATTAGTTTTTGGGGTGATGCGCTGTTGACTGCTGCCTATATACTTAACCGAGTACCCTCTAAGTTAGTTCCTTCAACTCCCTATGAACTATGGCATGGTATAAAGCCAGATTTGGAAGGCTTACGCCCATGGGGATCAGCAGGATATGTGCATAATGCTTCTCATAAATATGGAAAGTTAGGCCCTCGAGCAAATAAACAAATTTTTATTAGATATTCTGATTGCTCGAAAGGCTATATGATGTATGGCAAGTATCCTGATGGAGGAATGACTGAGATAGAGTCGCGTGATGTGGATTTTCTTGAGCATGATTTTCCAGACATTGGTGAGATTAAAAAGAATTTTGTACTATACGAGTTGCAAGAACCTAATGGAAATGTCCCATTGTTAGGCGAGAATGAGGCACTGAGGCCACATGAAGTTATAATCCAAAACAGTGGGAGTGATCCTATGGTCAATGGGAGTGTGTCGATTGACCATGGTTCACAAAGTCCATCATTACGAAGAAGTAAATGTGGAGGTGTTCCCCGTCATCGATTTGAGATCAAAGGGGAATCATTCGTGTGTTCTTCTACGGATGTAGATGAGCCGGCTTCTTATGCTGAAGCTATGAGTTCACCAGTTTGTGATAAATGGCTAGCTGCTATGGCGGGACAAGATTGAACATCTAATGTTATAACTGCAAAAAGTATGAATACATCAAAGATTGTTGGTATAAGAATACTAAAGGAATGAACCATTAATCGATAGTAGAATAGAAGAAGAAGTTGCAAAAACTTCACTACTACTTGTATGCAAAGACAAAGTAAAGATCCACAAATGGTTTTTGGATTCTGGTACTTTAAATCATGTGTGGAAGGAAGGAACTATTTGTTGAAATGGACGAGAATAACGTTGGTAATATGAAATTTGGCGATTTATCAAAATATCTGTTAACGGCAAAGAAAAAAATTATTTTTAGATCGAAGAGTGGTGAGGAAGAATTCACCTCGAATGTGTATTATGTGCCGGAATTACAAAGCAACATTCTAAGTATGGACAACTATTGGAGAAACGATATATTGTTTATATAGAGGACTCGACCCTCACTTTGAAGGATAAGAATGAAAAAATTATTGTAAAAGTGCACATATATATCAAAGAACAAAATATTTCCTATGAGTATAAAGTCAGATATTGAAATATACTATCACTCAGAATTTAAAGAAGTGTCACGCCCTGGGGTCCCTTTTCGGCCAAAAGAATAACAGATGTGCCCAAGTTCTTTATTTTTTTTTGAAAACCTTGACCCAAAAGATGACAGACCCGCCACAAATACGGAGAATTCTTTGTCTACATGGACATAATCTCCTCTTTATTTGCACGGCGTCGCACATTATACAAGTCACAGCCACAACCATTCACAACACACAATCACAAGTACATTCATGTAGTAACATTATCTGTTGAAAATATTTTTTATCCGGAAACTTATTTTAAAATACTAAAATCATGAAAACTGTAAAACTTTTTTAAAAATCGTTTCCCTCATGAAAATCTTTATCTTTTAAAAATTAGCTATCATGAGGAGTAGAAAACCATTTTTTTACAAATCCACATGAAAACCACGGAATAGCTTCATTTTGAGTTCTGAATCATGCCATAGTCAAGTAACACTTGAGTAAAGCTGAATAAGGTTAAATAGAGGTAAAACTGAACCACATGCAGTCTAATTCATTATTCAACCAAAAGGGGTGAGACTAAACTGGAAGTAATCAAGCAGAGAACTCTACTCTTGTTATGTACGCGCCTCACGCCTCGTCTACTCGGTATGCCAAGATCACCTGAAATGAGTGGGGGAGGGGACCAAACAGGTCTGCCAGTGGGTACCGCAAGCCGACGAGGGCGAGTGTACTCACTGGTAAGCAAAATGTAACAGTGAAAGGTAATATAGCAGCAATGTCAATAGGAAACACGATATATACATATGCAACTATCGCTACTGTAAATAACGTGCATCAACCGGACGATCAGTCCAAAATACCCAATCCAGAATCTGCTGTGTCGGTCTAAGGATCTCAGGCAAGTGCCACACCGCTCTAAATGGCATATAATCCTAGAAGTGGGCCGCTAGGCTCACGGGACGGAAGTCCGACCACTTCTTTGAAAAAGAATATCGTTGTGGTGGCCAAACCACTGGTATACGTGAAATACATATGAGTAGTGGCAATCGATGTACATATGATCAATTACTGCCGATAAGTAGTCAACAATCAACCCCTCAGGGTGTGCTGACCGAATAGGTCATCAATCAGAATTTCAAACTAACCAACTAGGTCACACTGATGTCGTATCATGCATAGGTATAATCAATAATCACTCTACTCCTAGATCATGATAATCAAATATAAAGATAACCAAATAGAGTAAGATGAAATGAAGTCATACGGTGCAAGGCTCAACAATCATAGGTAATGCGAAGAACATAAGGAAAGAGAGAGAGAGTGGAGGGAATGTCACCGAGCGTGTACCACTATATCAACTTTGGATCGAAGTACCTATCTGTATCAGTGTCGCACCTGTCTCTGAACTGTACAAGATTGTCAATCGAACTTGCGGAGGGTCCACCGGGTCAGTGTCCAACCCATAGACTCAAAATATGCAACTCACAAACCCCACACATTTCCTATGGAATCGGTTTCCCGAAACCGATCATTGTAATTTGCCGGAAGTCCTGAAAATCACACTGGGACGCCGCCGGGATGCACTAAGTGTACTGGAACTCACTGACTCTTGCCACGAGTCACCCACTGCCTCAAAACACATCATTTTAGATGTCCTTGCAGCAAACACCAAGGTCACACGTCGAAACGATTATCGTCGGATAATTGTTCTGATCTGGATTCTCGAAAATGTCAATTTCGACATCGGAACCCTCCGTCGCTCACCCGTCATCTCCGAACGTTCGAGACGACGTAGGTGACCAATCAACGCGGCTCAGTGGCAAAACAAAGGGTATTCCAACAACGTCAAATGGAATTCGAGCCGAAACCGCGTTTCCTCGGCAAATTTCGTTGAAAAATGCATTGAAATCGATATTCGGTCTCCGCGAAGGGCTTTGGACCTCGGATGATCAGTCGAAAGGTCGTCAACCACACAAACATGTTGCTCACAACAGTTGCACAGTGACAAATTGCACAAAAGCCACTACAACTGCCATAATTACACTAATACATGCAATTAGAGGGTTTTATGGCTCGTTACCGCTAATCGAGTACTTTCGAGGTCAGCTGAGACACAGGCTGATAGATCTCGATAAGACGGAGGCCGTTCCTACTATCTGGAGCACTGTAGGTCGCTGTGGAATACAAGGGAGCAAGCCGAAGTTCAGCGAACGATGTACACAGGGAGCAACTATGCCGAACACGCTGATCGGGACCTCACCGACAGCAAATGAGGTGAGCACTGTGATCAGTACTGACCAAGGATCATCGTGCTCAACTCCGGAGTTGTCAGAACCCACTTGGGTCGCTAGAACAGTTCAAAAGACCCAAGAATGGCCTTAATCGGCTAGCTGCAGACAGGGGGCCCAAACTCGGCCGACGGCGACTCGGTGGCGAGCGTGACGACTTGGCGGCGGGCGTGCTGACGGCAGGGGGGGCCGGCACTAGTGCTAGCCGGTGGCAGGAGGCGGCGGCGGCGGCGGCGGCGGTGGCGCGGGGACAACCCAAGTCCGCACAGGTGCTGCTCGGCTCGGGGTTCCCTTTCTGGCCACTGCGATGGTCGGGACCGCCAGGGAAGGGATGTGGGTCTCCTCTAGGACCGAGGGGGAAGGGCGGAGACGGTCGCTGGCGATTGGGAAGGTGGCGCGGCTTGGCTCGGTCGCACCAGCCTTAGCTGGCAGCAGCTCTACAGCAGCTGCTGCGACGGCGCTCGGGGCCAACTACTACTGGCTGGGGGTGGTCGCCGAGTCCGAGGGAGGTGCCGGTAAGGGGCCCATGTGTGGAGCGTGCACCCTACATAAATTAGGCCGAGATGGAGGGAGGTGGTGGCAATGTGAGAGGGAGAGAGAGTGTGGGATAGTTTTTCAGCGGCTGGAGGTGCGCCCCGATAGTCGGGAGGCGCGCCGTGTGGGCAGAGAAGGGAGGAGGGGCGGCTAGAGGCTTAGCTGAGGACAATGCGGCTAAGGTTAGGGTTTTGGTGGAGAAGAATGTCACGCCCCGGGACCCGGCATAGGCCCGCTCGGCGTGTGTCCAGACCCGCCATATGCCTGTGCATATAAAGCATCTACAACAAAAGAGATGCGGAAGCAAGAAGAAACAAGTATCTACAGATATCAGAGCTGCTAACAACTAAAAACTAGCGACAAGTAGAGGAGTAAAGTAGTCCACTAAGCATACGCATAAAAAGGTACAATAAGAATCTCAAAGAAATCCACGGTGGGGTGGTTTCTATACACAGGTAACTCTCCAAAACCTCTCCAAAAAAAAACAACGAGAGGTAGACCACCTATCAACGCGTCCTCGATAGCAAGCTAGCTCGAGACGATACCCTTTCCGCGATCCCTAGCCTCGCCCGGAGTGGAAGGCTCTGAAATAAAACATAAAACAAAAGGGCGTGAGAACTATAATTTATAGTTCCCAGTGGGCAATTACTGACCTCAGCTCAATACACCACTAGGCCCCAAAAGAAAGGGTAAGCAACAATAGTAGTAATAGGCAATAATAAACTGCAAAATTGAAAGCATGAGTGAAATGCTATGCCACAAGTAAACGTGATGTATATCAATGCTATCATGTTTGAATATGCCAATGTCGGGTGAATACGCTCATCAGCTGCCAAGTATACTAAGATGCGATAAGTAATCCTATCAAGTATACTACATGTCCCAATATCTCAAAGCCACACTATGAGTATGTCCAATAATCCAACTACTATGATCTATTTAGCAGTGATTCAAATTTAAGAGGTTAAGTCCAAGTTCAATCTTGTTTTGGGACCTGCACGAGTGTAGTCCGGCTTGCGCTGCCTAAATGTCGGTGATAGCTCCAGCATTTCCACTCTGGAAATGAGTCTATCCCTCCCGACCCCGTAGGCTTCTCGATACCGCACGAGCGATCATAAGTCACGTAGGCCAACTCCGGAGTGCCGGCTTGTAGGGAGCGACCCTGACAAGCATGTGCGAATGAGCACAAATGGCAACAAGCAATATCATCATCTCAAGTACCCAATCATCATGTCTCTAACATGGTAAAAGTCACTAGTAACCCGAAGGTCTAGTTCTATATCTCAATATGAGGTTTAATCGTTCAATAATTTCTATGTCAATGACCATAGCTTTACTACGTCAAATCCAAGCCCAATGCCCCTTTTACGACATTAGCTTACTAAATCATGCATCATGTACATCTATGTTCTTTGATGGCATTACATTACACTAAGTCCAAATTTTGTCCCAACACTAGTGCCGCTTTATGACACTAGGTTTCACTTGTCCCAACTACATTACAAGCCCAATGCCCCTTTATGACATTGGCTCAATAATAAGCTAATAATGTAAGTTTCAAGCCTCTTCATGACATTATGTATGGTCCTACATGAGAGTTATGTCTAAATGCACATTATCCTTCTCATTCTCACTATATAAAATATGCTCCTGAGTCATATCTAGAATGCTAAGCACATGCATAAGTCTCACATGCCACTTTCTACTACATAGAGGCCAAAAATGCATTATATATAATGTAGGCATTTTAAGCATTCTAAAATTCACAATAAATACATTTATCATGGAAATGCATGAATTTTTACTTTACGAAGCATAAAACATCGGATATGAGAATTTCTCATATGCTAGGCTAGGTCAAACCCACCGAACTTCGCGCAACCCTTTGTTTGCTCCAACGAAGATTTTCACTAATCTCCTAGCACCCTATAAGTATCAAAAAGTGAGTTACAAGAAGTAAACGAACAACTACTAGCTCAATCATTAACCTACTAAGCAAAAGGGCCAAAATCTCACCTATAGTGTAGAAATCCCTTCCCAAAGCTCAAATGGAAGTTAGATCCCTCCAAAGCTACCTAAACTAAGGTTCTAATCCAATTAGATTAGCTCAAAAAGCCCTAAATCAAAACGCCCCAATTAAACCCTAGATTTCCCACTCTAGGGTTTCATCTCCCAAAATCCACCAAAACTAGGTTTAGAGGGGAGGAACAAGCAACAAACCTCATAAGAAGCTCCAATCCAAGCTCCAAGAGTGAAGATCTCCTCTTTAGCAAGCTCCAAGTCCAAGCCTTCAAGCACCCAAGGGAAGAAGAGAAGGAGAGAAAGATGCTCCAAGTCCTCTTGGTGGTTTTCTTCTTCTCCTCCCTTCCTTCATCTCCTTCTCCTTCTTCTTCTTCTTCTCCCTCTCTATCAAGGTGTTGGGAGAGTGAGAGAAAAAGAAATGAGGAAGAGAGAGAGTGGAATGGCCATATAGGCCATCTAATGTAACAAAATCTAGAGAAGCCCCTCAATTTCCCAATATTGCATCAGCCCGGAATGGGCAGTTTTCGGGTTGAGGGACCGGTCTTCCCGACCTGGGACCGGTCTCTCGGCCTGTCCCAAAAATCCAACGTTCGGGAACCGATCTGTTCCCACATGGGACCGGTCTCCCCCCGCGTGGACGCGCTCGGGGACCGGTCTTATCCGCCAGGGACCGGTTGCCTCAAGGCTGCCGCAATACTATTCCGGGGGGACTGGTCTCTCCCAGCCAGGGACCGGTCCCCGAGAGTAAAAACTCTCGGGACTCGTCTAGAACTCAGATTTTATTCTACGACCCTCCACCAAGTGTGGAAAAGCTCGGAACACATCCAATCACTCGAACCTCACAATTTGCACAGGTCCAGTGCATTCACCCCTGCTAAAAAAAAGTTTCATCCGCGAAACTCAAAGCAACTGCATACCTCAAGACTCCATCTGAAAAAGATGTGGATAGTGCTCCTGCAGCACGCTCTCTAGCTCCCACGTGGCCTTCGCTCCCGTGGTTGCTCCAAAGAACCTTCACATACGGAATGTTCCGATTCCGTAGTTTCTTCACGTCACGAGCCAAGATCTTCACGGGTTGCTCCTTGAAGCTCAAATCCTCTCTCAGCTCCAATAGTGTAGCGTCAAGCTCATGAGCTGGATTTTGGATGTACTTCCGAAGGACCGATACATGAAATACATTGTGTACACCCGATAGGTTCGGAGGTAGAGCAAGTCGATACGCTACCGGGCCTACACGCTCCAAACCTCATACGGTCCAATGTATCGGGGGCTCAGCTTACCCCGAGTTCCAAATTAATCCCTCTGGTCGGCGAGACTTTCAAGAAGACATGATCACCAATCCGAAACTCCAAGTCTCGTCGACGCCTGTCAGCATAACTCTTTTGCCTACTCTGGGCTGTCAACAGTCGCTCCCGAGCAATGCGAACCTTGTCCTCCGCTTCCTGGAGCACATCTGGGCCTAAAGTCAATCTCTCGCCAAGTTCACTCTAATGAAGTGGCGATCTACACTTCCATCCATAGAGTGCCTCGAAAGGTGCCATCTGATTCTTGCTTGATAACTGTTGTTATAAGCAAACTCTGCCATCGGTAGATGCTGCGACCATCCTCCCTGGAAGTCAATCACATAGGCTCGAAGCATATCCTCGAGAGTCTATATAGTGCGCTCAGATTGCCCGTCACTCTGGGGGTGGAAAGCTGTACTGAAGTCTAAGCGCGTACCCAAAGCATCCTGTAAGCTCCTCCAAAAGTGAGATACAAATCGGGGGTCTCGATCTGATACTATAGAAGTAGGCACCCCGTGTAGTCACACAATCTCGTCCAAGCAAACCTGTGCGAGTCTCTCACCAGTCCAAGTATTGTGGATAGGTACGAAATGTGCTGATTTCGTCAACCTATCCACGATCACCCAAATAGCATTATGCTCGACCTGTGAGTAGGGCAATCCTATCACGAAGTTCATGGTGATCTTCTCCTATTTTCATACTGGGATCGGTAAGCTCTGCAATTTTCCCGCAGGAACTCGATGCTCAGCTTTCACCTGTTGGCAGGTTAAACATCTAGCAACAAACTCACCAACGTCCTTTTTCATCCCGGGCCACCAATAAAGCAACTTTAAGTCCTTATACATCTTGGTGCCTCCTGGATGTATCACATACGGTGCTCGGTGTGCCTCTTGAAGAATTTCTTCTCTAAGTGCTGATTTCGTCGGTATACAAATCCGTCCGCGGAAATGCATCAATCCATCATCGCCCACAGAAAAGTCACCGGTGCAACCATTAATCATCTTAGCTCGAATACTTTTCAACTCCACATCGAAGACTTGCTTTTCTCTAATCCTTTCCACAAGTATAGGTTGCACCACCAAAGTCATCAGTCTCAAAGGTGTATTAGGAGCCACCACCTCGAACTCCAACCGCTTCATCTGCTCGATCAACGGCGGTTGAGTGACCACAAGCATCGCTAAGTTTTTCGTCGATTTCCTACTTAGCGCATCCGCCACCACGTTAGCCTTGCCCGGGTGGTAAAGTATAGTCAAGTCATAATCCTTGAGTAGCTCCAACCATCTGCGCTGCCTTAAGTTCAGCTCCTTCCAAGTGAATAAATACTTTAAACTCTTGTGATCCGTATATACTTCGCATTTGTCACGCCCGGGTACCAGCGGAAGCATATCCGGTACGTGCACAGACCCGCCATACACCTGCAGTATATAAGGCGTCTACAAGAAGCAAGTCGATAGGAAGAAGCATAGTAAAATTCTATCCTGATATCAGAGCAAAGTACAAGTCGATATACTATCAGCAAAAGAACAAAGAGTGTACAATCCAAAATCTCGACTAAAAAAAAAAGTATCAAAACCATAGTGACTGTCCACAGGGTACATATACAACCCGGGGTATACAAAAGAATAGGTACAATGGTGGTTTCTCTATACATAGGGACATCACCCTCGGCCGTAGTCCGAGTAGCAAGGTGATCGACTAGCATGCTCCTAGCAATGTCTAGCTAGACGCGACTCCCTTGCCACGATCCCTAGCCTCTCCTGTAGATGGCTCTGTAAAAAATATCAATAAAAAGGGCGTGAGAACTATTAACAATAGTTCCCAGTGGATAAGCCGCCAGCCTCGGCGAATTACACCACTAGGCTCATGATGTACTAAATGAAAGCGAAAGCA
>NC_033622.1:7583509-7620234 GCF_001540865.1 Ananas comosus
ATCAATAAAAAGGGCGTGAGAACTATTAACAATAGTTCCCAGTGGGTAAGCCGCCAGCCTCGGCGAATTACACCACTAGGCTCATGATGTACTAAATGAAAGCGAAAGCAGTAATTGCATGACATATAATTATGCAATGTTAACTGGTAATGGGCATGTAACCAACATGTAATCATAGTCTCAACAGTAATGTTTCAACTGAATAATAGAAGCATAGCAACTATGATAAGCATGAACATAATCATAAATGTGTAAATAACTACTGTACACTGTAACTGGTAATCATTCATTACGGTCCACTTTCCTTTAGTACTTTCCTTTCATTCACAGGGATCTACTCAAGGTAGTCCGGCTTGCGCCGCGCCTAATGGCCCCGTGGTAATGTACACTCCCCACGGCAATCCACTTCGGCACCCAATCCCGCACGGCGAGCAACTGTCGCGTAGGCCAACTCCGGAGTGCCGGCTTGTAGGGAGCGACCCTCATAAGCGTGTGCGAATGAGCACGATGGCAACCAAGCAAATCTAAAGCTCAATATGTCTCAATCATCACTTTCCAACTTGCATTGTTCTAGCTCTCGATCCTTTGATCGGAATCTCAATATAACAAGTATTGATAACAGCTAGTATCCACTAGATTAATAAACATGCAAGAGTAATGCTAATTTCCATATGGTATTAGAATCTTTTCACGATCATGGCACTATAAACATAATCATAAGCATGTCATCATTCTCTACTTTAGAGTCAAGAAAGTGTCATAAGGATGTCACGGTTTTCTATTTTCTAGAAACATGATAACTTGCCCATTAATCACTAAACTAAATTAAACATGTATATAAAGACTTATATGCATGAGCGTTCTCTACTCCATAGAGATTTCAATTCAATTATATATCAACACTATAATAGAGTGACTCGTCTCAAGTTCTATATCAATCACAAAAGCATACAACTGTATCAATTCTATAATACATATAGAATATAGGGGAGCTCCACTTGCTCTGGTTAGATCAAACCCACCTATTACTAAGCGCAATTCAATTGTAAGAAGTCCCAAAACTCAGCTCCACTAGGCCCCAATCCAGCTGAAAACAAAATACGAAAGTCGCACCGAAGCGATCACTTCGATTCTAAGTTCGGCAAAAATTCTCAATTAATACGAAGTGGAAGCTTAATTCCCTGTTTTGGCTTAGTTCATTACCTCATGTTCAGCTTCCGAAAGGCCCTCCAATGCCAAACGAAGGTGGTCCAAAGGTCAAATATCCTCTCGCTGTGAACAATACCGAAACGGCGTCAAAATGCTTGTATATGAGCTTATATAGTTCAATTCTTGCAAAATTGAATTTCTAACAGAAGTTCCTGCTTACCCTGGGTTAGAGCAACTTCCAAACCAGCTTCTAAAAGTACGAATTTAGCTCAACGAAGCTCGAAGACCTGCTGCAAAGAAATAATCCCCAACTTGCATCAATTCGCTCAAACAATTGCATTTCGTTCCAATTTAGCTTCATAAATGGCTAATTATTCCAATTAAGCTTCAAAGTAGCTTATCCCTGGTCTAAGAAGGTTAATTCACAGCTAATTCATTCATCTTTAATTGCTGAAATCTCAGTTTAAAGTAGTTGGAAGCAAAACCTGAAATCAATACCCAAATCGACTAATAGAGCGCCGATAACGAAAAAATCGAGTCGCTTACCTTCTCAAGCTTCCAACCAGCACTTCACTGGTTCAGAGCTGCAAAAAGCTCTCCAAAATACTCTCTCACACGTCCACGTGAGCTCTGTGACACCCGCAACCAGCGAAGATCGAGCGAGGCGACGAAAACGAGCGAAATCGTCGAATCCTTGTAGAGAGAGAAAGATCCTAGAGAGAGAGAGAGAAAAAGGTGCAGGGCAGCTCCCCCTGAGCTCTAGCACACTCCAGCAAGCATCCCTGGTCGTGCTGGACTGAAATAGATAAGAACAAGAGGTGAAAAGACCAAGATAACCCTACTGTCCCACAGCAGTTGACTCTGCTGCTTGCTGTACCGGTACAGCATTATGCTTGTACCGGTACACCAATGCAGAAAATGCCAATTTCGTAATTTCAATGCACTTTCTCACTTCTAGCTTTCCAATGATCCTCTAACTTGATCAAAAACTTATCCAAGCCTTTTAGAATATGTAGGATAGATCCACATATCGTTCCTCACACTCGAATTTCGCAATTTGCAAAAATTCAGTGTATTACATATAAAGTATAAAATTATTAAAAAAAATTCGGATATCCACATCCATATAGATTTTTTTCGAATATCCAAATAATTTTGTCTGTCTAAAATCATATTCGTTTTCATATCCAACCGGATCTGAATAATTTTCATCCGGATACAGATAATGCCGGATATGAATGAGAATAGTTTTGGGTATTAATATTCTATATGTTTTCTCCGCTACTTGAAGGAAAGGTCCTAGGTTTGAGTCCTACTTTTGGTAGAATATTTTAAAGGGATATAGCTATAGTTCCCGATTATAAAAGTAGGAAATGAGAAAAAAATAACCATCAATATTAAATTTAAATTCCAAAAATTTACTGGATCCAATTTTTATGACATCCAAACCCAACAATTTGATTAAGATTCAATAGTGTTGAAAATAATAATTCAAACTTAATTAAAATATAGTTACAAATAAATTTAAATCTTTTATTTGATTATGGTTAGGAAATGTAATTATCGAAAATAAAATTGGATTTATCATCTGTTATGATTTGATGGCTATATATAGTTAGTCATAGATTAATTAGAAGAATAAGCCATAATAGACATGGCCGAGGGTGTTGTCCAGAATGTAATTAATTGCCTTTTATTAGTAAAGTATTAGTTTAGTTATCTTCTTCCTTCTCCAATATCTTTTCTCCATATTATTTTGTTTTATTTCAGATCTTGGGTTAATCGGTATTAACACAAATACCAGTTCCAACAATTGGTATCAGAGAAAATCATGCTTCCCAATAATTGGTATCAGAGCCGGAAAGTATCATGCGACTTCTTAACCAGATGATAACATATTCGAAAAGAATATAGATCCAATGTACCGGATAGCTACGTCAAAGTCAAGCGACTCGTAGCAAATTGAAGGTGACGTTTAGGTGAAACCAAAGCGAAGGAATCGCTTTGAAGAAGTTGGCCTCCACATAATAAACAACAGCAGGTGGTTATGACGCTTGACGAAAGGAGAGCAAGGAGAGCTCGTGAAGAGATCCAAGAAGACTTGACCAGATAGCCAAGAGGGCTAGGCAAGGAAGCCGAAGTACAGAAAATTCAGTGAGAGCTCGATGAATTAAGAACGTCATCCAAACAGAAAGGTACAAATCTGAAACTTATTTTTCGGATTTTCAAGTTTTGTTATGGATTTAGATAATTGGTTTATTCAACCTAGCTTACCAAAGTTCGATGGAACGAACTTTAAACAATGGAAAATCATAATTCGGTGTTTTTTAGAATCCCAAGATTTGTGGGATGTAGTGAAGAATAGAGATTATGAAAAAGAATTTGGTAAAGAAGAATTTAGAAAAAAAGATAGAGAAGTTCTATCATATATTTTTCAAGCATTGGATCTATCGTTGGTTGAAAAATTTTCAACGATAAAGACGGCACGAGAAGCATGGAAAATACTATCGAAAATTGGAGGAGAATATTTGCAGGAAGAGAATGAAATTCAACCAAATAGTGAAGATGCTGAAGCCCCAATTTGCAAAGAAATTTGGAAAGAAAAGTCTCATCAAAATCATGAAGAAGATCAGATACGTGAAGAGTATGTTGATGATAAAAATGATGCGATTCAAGCCGACGGCAAAATTCGCAATGATAATATGATTGAAGAAATTTCTGTTGATGAAGAAATTATGCAGCAAAATAAGGAGGAAGTTTACCATTATTTTGATGTGATCGAAGATGCAAATCACAAATTAGACTTATGAAAGCAAAAAGCACATGAAAATTCACACGAGATCAATGTACCGAACAAACATCCATATCGATCAGACTTTCCTTGGCTACCACAAAATTACAAAATTCATATCAATCCAATTTTTTCAAAATTATATGTTTTTCAAGATATTTGCAGGAATCCACAGATCTTTAAGGATGATATGAATAATCAAGACTACAGATGGCAAAGATTTCAACCATGGCAACGTCATTGGATAGGTATCATGTTGCACAACTTGATCACTACAAGAAATACAATCTTTTGTGGAGACTTTTTTGTGACCAACTAAAAAACTTCATTAAAAATAAACTTTTTGTGGGGATTTTTATTTTTTTCCCGCAAATTTTGTTTGCGAATATTTTAGAATTAAAATAGCGGCAATGGCTCGAAAATCGCAATAAATGCGTTAGCCATCTATGTAGAAATATAAAAAATTGTCATAAAATATATAGATTGTTTATTGTGGCGACTATGTTTCGTCACAATAAAGCCTTTTGTTATATATTTTAGAAAATATAAATATTATTAGTATTTATTTGTGGCGAGTTCTGATGTTTGGTCACAAAATAGTTTATTTTTTGTGACAATATTTGTAATTTCGCCAGTAAAAATAACAAAAATTTTTGTTGCAAATATTTTTCCCTGCTATTGATTATCACGCCATATTTTTCATCTGGCGCCAAAGAGTCCCATATATTTAGCGAGGAAATTTATTGCTCCGTCACAAAAGGTTCATTTTTTTATAAATTTTTTATTGTGGCGATTATGTTTCGTCACAATAGAGCCTTTTGTCATTTTTTTTAAAAAAATATAAACATTATCAGTATTTATTTGTGGCGATTCCTGATGGATGGCTACAAAATAATTTTTTTTGTGACAATATTTTTAATTTCGCCAGAAAAAATAATAAAAATTTACGTTATTGATTATCGCGCCATTTTTTTTTCGTTTAGCGCCAAAGAGTCCTAGATATTTAGCGAGGAAATTTATAGCTTCGTCACAAAAGGTTCATTTTTTTATTTTTTTTTTAATTTTGTCAAATAATAATAAATTTTGTTGTAAAATTTTTTCGCATGTATGATCATCGTGTTAATTTTTTAAAATATTTTGTAAAAAATATTTTATATCTATTATCAAAAATAATTTATATATATATATATATATATATATATAAGGTTTAGTGGCTAATTTTGTAATGGCCACTATATAGTTTATAAAGGCTCAGATAAAGAAAAGGAAAAACTCTTATTACTTGCCCCCCTCAAAAGTGAACGAACGAAACCCTTTCCCCTATTTTCGCCCAAACCCTTTCGCCCACCGCATGCATGCTGCCGCGACCTCCGCACGCCGGCCACTCCTCCCTAGCCGCGACCTCCGCACGCCGCAACCTCCTCCCCGGCTGGTGAAGCGTTGTGTCGCGATTATCGCCGCGGTCGACGAAGCCGAGCGGGACGAGGTAGGGATAGAGCGGCAGTTGGAGCAGCAACTCGAGGAGCCAGCGAACAACAAGGTTGATGTAATACACTGAACTTCGGCAAACTGTGAATCTGAGGGTTGGAATAGTGATTGGAACTCTTCTACAACTTTTGTAGGATTGTTGAGAGGCTTCAGCAAATTACTGGAGCAAGCAGATATCTGGAAATGGAAAAGTGCATTGCAAATGCATTATTCTATTGCAATGCTCTGAAATTGGTCAATTACGAAGTTCGAATGTGGGAAATGGTAAATGAAACTGCCCTACATATTCTAAAGGGTTTGGACAAGTTTTTGGATAAGTTAGAGAGTGATTGGATGGCTAAAAGCAAGAAAGCGCATTGCTGTGGCTTTCTCTCGAATTTTTGCATTGTGTACTGGTACAACATCAATGCTGTACCGGTACAGCAAGCAGCAGTGGCAGCAGCTGCGCGGCAGCAGGGAGAATTTGGTCATTTCACTACCTAAGCTTATCTACAAGCTCCCTGCTCGACCCCTGATGTTCAGATAAACATGCTGGAGTTCTGAAAAAACTTCTCCCACCTTCTACCTCTTTCTCTCTCTAGGGTTTTTCTCTCTATACGAGAAAGTCGCCGATTCGCGTCGATTTCGCGTTCCGCTTGATGTTTGCTGACCTGGAGACTTGAAGGAAGCTCTTGGAACGTGGGGAGGTGGTGTTTCACTGAGTTTTTCGTGAGTATATCATCAGAGAAGCTGAATTTCAGCTGTCGAAAGGTATATGGCTTAAAATCTCTCTAGTTTAAAATTTAGTATCGATTTTGAATCGTTTTGATTCTTTTGCTCCTAGCTTAATTAAAAGGAAATTTCAGCAGTAGAAAAAGGTGATTTGGCTATGATTTATATACCTTTCGTTCAGGAAAAAGTTCCTTTAAAGCTCGATAAAGATAACTAGTGAGTTATGATTCTATTTCGGGATTATATGAAGTTGAATTGGGTAAATTGATACTGTTTGGAATGATTATTCAACTGAAGATAATCTAGTAAACAACTAGATTTGGATATGATAACATACTTGTATAGTCAAGTAGAGATTTATATTGGACTACAGAATATGTGCAATGAGTCTTTGCACAGAACATTAGTAAACCACTTTCCTTATGTGTAAGGAGTAGTGAGAGATTGTGAATGATTGACCAGGTATAGCCTGATAGAATCACTAGTGTGATGTAAAGCCTTAACTTGTCAAGTTATACTAATTATTGGTAGAATCATATCAACAAGTTGTTGATAGTGACTTATGATTGGGTACTACAGTGCCGACCTTGGGTCGAGTTGAGATTCCATGTCAGAGACATGATGCTGTTGAGATATTTGTACCCTGGACTATAGCTAGCATGCCATTATGCTCTTTCGTACATGCTTGCGGGGGTCGCGCCCCCCAAGCCCCGCGTTCCGGAGTGGCTTGAGTTGAGATACCATGTCAGGGACATGATGCTGTTGTGAGATTGGTACTATGGACTACGGCTTGCATGCCATTGTGCGCGTTCGCACACGCTTGCGGGGTCGCTCCCCCCCAAGCCAGCACTCCCGAACAGCTTAGCGACAGATGCTCGCAAATGTACGAAGTGAGCGCCGAAATGGAATGCCGTGGGGGAGGCTCATTCCTCGAGTGGGGATGTTGACTACCACGGGGCCATTAGGCACGGCGCGGCTTGAACTTACCTTGTGTAAGTCTGTTGAAAATTGGGTTATGTCAAGTACTTTAACCTTAGCTGGACATAGTAGTAAAGTTACTTTATGTCTTTGGTTAAGTGAACTTATTGATTAACATACTAGAAAGTTGACATCTAAAGTGAGCTTAGTGATAAATAACCTAGAAGTTGACATCATGATTGGTTAGCAATATAATGAATGACATTATGTTTCTTTCTTGCTAATGAAAAAGGTAATTACATAATATCATCTGTAATTTTGGTAAGGTGAATTATCTTGCATACAATCTGGTATATATTTGGTTAAATTGCCAAGTAATATGATTGATAGAATCTATCATGATAACTGATACCTGCAATCTATTGATGTTTATTTATTGTTGAGCAAATAGCATGAGTAGTTTACTTTCATATCTGTTGCATGTAATTGCTTATTGCATTATCTGCATGTACTTGTTTATTTATTGCTATCTACTCATGCCACAGTTGACCTAGTGGTGTACTTCGCCACTCTCGGTGGCTTACCCACTGGGAATTATTGTTTAATAGTTCTCACGCCCTCTTTGTTGTTGTTGTTTTTACAGAGCCTTCCACCGCGGAAAAGGCTAGGGTTCTTGACGAGGGGTCTGCGGCTAGCTAGAGCCTTTTTGGACGTGTACTAGATGACCTCCACCAGTTTATGTAGTTTAGTATAGAGATGTATATTAAGTTTTTGTAAATTGTACTTTATTCTTATTTCCTGTATTAAGGTTTGGATTGTATAAGTTTAAACTTACAAGTCTTGCTCTGATTATCTGGTTAGAATTATATGCTTTTACTATATGGTTTGTAGACGCCTTGTGTATACTTGAGTTGTGGTGTGTTAAGGATTTTGTATTGGCAAGTTTCATGAAGTAAGTTGGAGTCTTGAAGGATCGAAGCGGATTGACAAAGATCGAAGAATCCAAGACTTCGAAGAAATCAGAAAATACCTCACAATGTGAATCACGACGCTCAGTGTCACGCCCCGCCCCGAAACCACTACCAATTTGGCACGGTTCGGCCGCGGCGGCGGACCGCCGAACGGACAGCACCTCCCCTGTCCGCCCAAGGCTCAACAACAAGAGTGTGTACAAGAATTTACCCAGGAAATTAAATTCTAAACATACACATTCACAAGGGCACAAACAGTGCCGGCAAGACAAAGAGCAAGCGATCCACAAGAAAAGCATGTGAAATAAAGAGAGTACCTTACTAACTATTACAATAGTTTCATCATCCTCATTTACATCCTTTTCTTTAAATGATTACATTTTTCATCCAAAATACATGGCTCTCCTAAATCCTCACCTACAATGGATCTCTCTCAATATATAGGTGAACTAATGCAAAAAGGAAAGCTATTAGACTACCACGGTCTCACTGGTCGGGCGCGGTGCCCCTGCCGCGGTCCTCTCTCTGCAGCCCTGAACTTACCACTGGAAATAGAGTGGGGTGAGAACTATCTTCCATAGTTCCCAGTGGGCTCGGCCGCCGACTCTGCCGATCTCCCCACTAGGTCCAAGTGGGCACAAGTAACAACAGATAGATAGATAGATATGTATCTGAAAGCTGTAAATGCAGTAGTAGGAAAACTATGCTACTATGCCCATAATCATGAATATGAATGCATGCATCATATAATAAAGGTTTGCTACCATGCTAACAAATTCGATCCATGTTCGAATAGTAATGTTCAATGACATTTATAAACCTTTAACCTTTTTCATTTACCCAATCTGTGGCGAGGCCCTAGGGCTCGCCCATGACTCACCTTCAAATCCCAAAGTGGGGAGGGAGCTCCAAGTGCACCCAAGCCCGGGACCGTCTGCGGACCTCCATGTGGTCCGGACCTCCAAGTGGTCCTAGTCGCGCGACACTCCGGAGTACTCGACGACAATCCCCTCCATGTGGGGATTGGATGGCTATGCCATCCTAAACGCAGACTGTGAGCTAGATCTATCCTCTCCAAATGAGGACACTCTACAACTAGAGTTAATACCCAACCAAATCCTCTCCAAGTGAGGACGCCCTACACTAGGGTCAACGACTATCGCGGAATCATCGGTTCCCGACATTCATGCAATGCTATTTAGTTTTCTAAATTCATTGTTCACAAGGCATTTTCTAAGGGATCCACCTATCCCTAGGTCCATCGACCTCTAGTGTTATTTACACTACATTAATGCCACTCGTTATCATTTAACATTTGGATGCCACTCGTGTTCTTTAACACTAACCACTACTTTCTATGTCATCAATACCCCCATCGGGTTCATCTCTTTTCTTTCGCATCATAGGATCCACATCTCGACTCAATCCTCACATATCTATGTTACCAAGCGTTCCATGTACACTAGGTTATCAATTAGAAAGCATAAGGAAAGGTAATATCATGCAATCTTACAATGCAACATGAAGAGATGAGGTTAAATGCAAGCTAAGACATAGAAAGGAGTCCGAAAGCTTCGGGATGGCACCCCCCACCTATTATCAATGTAGAGGCTCTAGAAACGCTCCCCGGCGAGCTTTACGAAAAGGCTTTAGCCTTCCTTGGTCCAAGGTAACGCCGAAATGACCGTAATTCGCCGATTGCTCCAAGCCCGCTCGACGAATCGCGAAATCGACTTCGCCCCCGCGTTTGGGCACCTATCGATTAGGTTTACAAGGCCTCAAATGAGATCAATCTCATACTTTACAAAATGCCCCCATTTGGAGCCCTAGGTTCTCATATAGCAACCCACTCATAAAACCCTAGATTTCTTGGGATTGATCTATTTAGAAGCTTGCTTAGGGTCCATTTGACCCATTCCAAGGCATAAAACCCAAAAACCCTAAGTTTTACAAGCTAGGGTTTGTAGCTTACCTCTTGAGCTACACCAATGGAGAAGAGAGAAAGAGAGGAAGATGCTCCAAGCCTTCTCTATCTTGTTCTCCTCCTTCTTCTTCTTCTTCTTCTCTTTCTTCTTCTTCTTCTCTTTCTTCTTCTGCTTCTTTTTCTTCTTCTCCTTTTCTTTTGTTCTTTCTTTTCTAGAGAGAGAGAGGGAGCAAGAGAGAGTGTGAAAGAGAGAGAGAGAATGAGGGGTTGTGAGGGAGAGAGAGGGCCCAGCCCACTCTAATAAAGGCCATTTTGCATTTAGACCCCTCAACTTTTCATCCATTGCACAGCCCTCACTGGGTAGTTTTCGCCCAGAGGGACCGGTCCCTGGTCGGGGAGACCGGTCCCCGAGAGCTCTCTCTGCAGTCTGGGGACTTTTCGCGCTCGGGAACCGGTCCTCACCTTAGGGACCGGTCCCTGGGAGACCGGTCTCTCCTAAGAGACCGGTTCCCGAACGGGGAACCTTCAGGACTTAGCCAAATTTTGGCTTTCTCCCGCGGGTGTCGCGCACGGGGACCGGTCCCCTCAGCCAGGGACCGGTCGCATCGACCTCCCCCGCGACCATCAGCTACAGAGGACCAGTCCTTCCCTCCAGGGACCTGTCCCCGAGAGCAAAAATCTGCTGAATCCAGATTTCGTCCGTTTGCTCTCGCGGACTCAACTCCAAAGCACTCTTTGTGTCTTGGACATTCTTAACTCCCACAAAGGTATTCTCTCGACGATCAGTCGATCCTAGATGAAGTACAATCCTCGGATTTCGAGAATTCACTTCCTTACATCCTCCCCTCCTAAAAAGGAGTTTCGTCCTCGAAACTAACTCAATTCTTTACTTAATTTAAATTCATACCTTATTCCTCAAATAGATGAGGATGGTGCTTCCTCATCAGATCCTCGAGTTCCCAGGTGGCTTCGCGATCCTCGTGATTGCTCCACCTGACCTTTACATAGGGAATTTCTCTATTCCTCAACTTTTGCACCTCTCGGGCGATAATCCCTACCGGAAACTCTTCATAGCTCAAGTCTCCCTGAAGTTCCGGCGGTTCATATAGCATCGCATGCTCGGGGTCGTGAATATACTTGCGGAGATTGGAGACATGAAACACATTGTGTACATCCGCAAAGCGGTAGAGTAAGTCGGTAGGCCACCGTGCCGACTCGCTCCAATATCTCATATGGTCCAATGTTTTGAGGACTTAGTTTTCCCCGCACTCCAAACCGCTTCACGCCCCGCATCGGTGAAACCTTCAAGAATACGCGGTCACCTACCGCGAACTCTATATCTCGACGACGCCTATCTGCATAGCTTTGCTGTCTCGACTGCGCCGTGAGCAACCTCTTGCGAGCAAGGCGGACTTTCTCTTCCACTTCTCTCAACACATCTGGGCCGAACTCAGCACGCTCGCCTACATCGCTCCAGTGTATAGGAGACCGACACGTTCGCCCATAGAGAACCTCGAACGGTGCCATTTCCACACTAGCGTGATAACTGTTGTTGTAGGTGAACTCGGCCATAGGTAGGTGGTCACACCAACTTCCCTTATAGTCGATGACACACGCCCGCAACATATCCTCCAGAGTTTGAATGGTTCTCTCTGTTTGCCCATCGGTCCGAGGATGAAATGCGGTGCTAAAGTCGAGCCGTGTGCCAAGGGCTCCCTGCAGGCTCTTCCAAAAGTGTGAAGCGAACCGGGGGTCACGATCCGACACGATCGATTTCGGCACCCCATGCAGTCTCACTATCTCGTCAAGGTATACCTGCGCTAACTTGTCACACGACCACGTGGTGTGGATCGGCAAAAAGTGAGCCGACTTTGTCAATCGGTCCACAATTACCCAAATTGCATCGTGGCCGCCCGTTGAGCGAGGCAAGCCGACCACGAAGTCCGTCGATATATCCTCCCATTTCCAAATAGGGATTGGTAGGCTTTGAAGCTTTCCCGCTGGAAATCGGCGCTCGGCCTTCACTTGTTGGCATGTTAGGCACTTGGCCACAAAGCGTCCAATATCACTCTTCATTCCCGGCCACCAATAGTGCATTTTCAATCCTTGATACATCTTGGTGCCGCCCGGGTGATCAGCATATGGAGATCGGTGTGCTTCTTGTAGAATCAATTCACGAAGCTCTCCATCTTTCGGCACACACCATCGGTTTCGAAACCGAAGCGTACCATCGGCGTCTACCTTGAAATCGCCGCCATGCCCTTCCTCGATGTTTCGCCGCACCTTTTGGAGTTCTGGGTCTGCGGGTTGCAGATCTTTAATCCTCTCCAACAAGGTCGGTTGGACAACGAGTGCCATCAACTGAGTCGGGACCTCGGGAGCGACCACTTCAAGGTCCAATCGCTCCATATCCAGCCACAGGGGTGTTTGCTGGGTAACATCAAAAGCGAGGTTCTTCGCCGACTTCCTACTTAGTGCGTCCGCGACCACATTTGCCTTCCCGGGGTGGTAGAGGATATCAACATCATAATCCTTTAACAGCTCCAACCACCGCCGCTGACGCATATTGAGCTCCTTCTGTGTAAACAGGTACTTCAAGCTCTTGTGGTCGGTATAGATCTCACAATGGGCACCATATAAGTAGTGCCTCCACAGCTTCAAGGCGAAAATCACCGCCGCTAGCTCCAAATCATGGATGGGGTAGTTCTTTTCATAGCTCTTCAGCTGACGGGATGCGTAGGCAATCACCTTCCCGTTTTGCATCAACACACACCCCAACCCAAGATAGGAGGCATCACTATAGACCACGAAGTCCTCGCCCTGCACCGGTAGAGCGAGCACCGGAGTCGAAGTCAATCTTTGCTTCAACTCTTTGAAACTCCGGTCGCATTCTTCGCTCCAAACGAACTTGGTGCCTTTCTGGGTTAGACGAGTAAGTGGAATCACTATCTTTGAAAAGCCTTCCACAAACCGCCTATAGTAGCCCGCTAAGCCCACGAAGCTTCGAACCTCCGTGACATTCGTCGGGCGCGGCCAATCCTTGATTGCCTCAACTTTCCTCGGGTCTACAGAAACTCCACCCGCGGAAATTACATGCCCTAGAAATGCGACTTCTCGGAGCCAGAAGTCACACTTCTTCAACTTAGCATATAGCTTCTCCTCCCGAAGGACTTGAAGCACTATTCTCAAATGCTCGGCATGTTCCTCGTCGCTACGAGAATAGACCAATATGTCGTCTATGAAGACCACGACAAATCGATCCAAGAACTTCCTGAAGACACGGTTCATCAAATCCATAAATGCCGCTGGGGCATTTGTGAGCCCAAATGGCATGACCGTGAATTCGTAATGTCCATACCGCGTACGAAATGCGGTCTTCTGCACGTCCTCCGGCTTGATCTTCAATTGGTGGTAGCCGGATTGCAAGTCTATCTTCGAGTACACACACGACCCTTGCAACTGATCGAACAAGTCATCGATTCGGGGTAGTGGGTACTTATTCTTGATCGTGACTCTGTTCAATTCTCGGTAGTCCACGCAGAGTCGAAACGATCCGTCCTTCTTCCGTACAAACAACACCGGGGCTCCCCACGGTGATACACTTGGCCGGATAAATTGCTTGTCGAGGAGGTCTTGCAGTTGACTCCTCAACTCCTTTAATTCTGCCGGCGCCATGCGGTACGGAGCCTTCGAGATCGGTGCGGTGCCGGGAATCAAGTCTATGACGAACTCGATCTCCCGATCCGGCGGTATCCCCGGCAACTCCGCGGGAAACACATCCGGGAACTCCCGCACCACCGATAGCTCTTCCAATGTTGGAGCTACTCGTTCCACTTCCACAACAGTTGCCAAAAATGCTGCACAACCGTTGCTCACCAACTTTCTTGCCCTTGTCGCCGACACCGTCGCGACGAAGCACGAGCTCTGGCAAGCTTGGTAGGTGAATTCTTCTTGTCCTGGCTCACGGAAGGTGATCACCCTGCTCTTGCAGTCGATCGTTGCGTGATATTTCGAGAGCCAGTCCATACCCAGAATGACGTCATAAGCCTCAAGCTTTGTCAGTTCCAGTGTCCGGATAGGCATAATCGAGTCGCCTATTTGTACTGGACATGACTCACACTCCGTGTAGGTGTTAAACGTCGACCCAGGGCCCTCCACTCACCACTTGTCACTCGCCTCTATATGTATGCCATGCATGTGTGCGAATGATCTACTTATGAATAAATGTGTGGCTCCTGTATCAAATAAAGCCCTAGAGCGAACTCCGTTAATCAAAAGCATACCTGCCACAAGGCGATGCTCCTCCGCCTCCGCAGGCTCCTCAGCTTGGACCTGAGCGGCGAACACCCGTCCGCTCAGGGCCGATCGCGCCATATCAGGTTGACGCGACGTCATTGCGCGTCCAGTCGACGCGGCCGCCGGTGGAGCTCCTCCATAGTGGGCCGGAATCGCCGGCGCCGATGCAGTTGAGGGGGCACGTGAGGTTCCTCCTCCCGGGCAATCTCGAATGAAGTGCCCCGGCTGCCCACACTTGTAGCACTTGCCTCGGCCTTGCTCACAGCGCGAGACTGGGTNTCAAGGTGTAGCGGTGCGAGACCAGTGCGAATATGTCCATTCAATCCTTCCTCAAATCTCTTAGCTCGTGACTCATTATCATTTACCAGTTTTGGGGCGAAGTGGGACAGTCGGTCAAACTCGGCCTCGTACTCCTCCACAGACATCGAACCCTGCTTCAAATCCAAAAATTGTCTTTCAAGCTGGCGAAGCTTGCTCCTTGGGAAGTACTTTGCATAAAATGATGATCGAAAATCCTTCCATGAAAGGGCTGCTAAGTTATTGCCGCGAGTTCTCAACTCGCTTTCCCACCAATTATTTGCTCTGCCTTGAAGCATGAATGTCCCGAATCTGACTTTCTCTTCATCGGTGCATTGCATGGCTGAAAATGCCTTCTCCATCTCTTTGATCCAATTTTCTGCTTCGTCCGAATTTGTAGCGCCCGAAAAAGGTGGAGGAGCAGACTTCTTAAATTCATTGATGCTCCTCTCTCGAACTCTGGAACTTGATTCTGCGGCACTAGGAGCTGGATTCTGTAAACTCTGTTGCTGAGTCTGAACTAGCCCGACAACAGCTTGTATCAAGGTGGCAACCAGGGGATCCATCGTGGTGCTCTGCGGCAACGTGGCGGAGTGGGTGGGAATAGTGGTTTGTGGCAGCGGCGGAATAAAACCAGGAGGTACAGTCAACGACGGAAACAAAAAGGTAGTGGGAGCGGCCGTCGAAGGTATCCCCGTATTGAAAGTCTGCTGCAGCGGTGGAACAAAAGCCGAAGGGTTCGTTGGAGGCACTATGGTTGACTGAAGCGGATTCTGGATAGGCGAAACGGCTGCCGAGGACGTGGTATTCAAAAGTGAGGCTAGGGTGACGTCTAGATCTGCATCTCCGGATCTGGCTGGAGAGGGGTTCCTCGGTTGCTCATTATTGGTGTTGCTACGACAGGTCGGACACACCATCTTAACAAGAGAGGATATCACAAACACGTAAATGCAAAACATTAACGAAAACTGTAAACAATAATCAAATAGGATCAAACACGCGCCTACTTTTTACCCATCCTCACACGTCCTAGTAAACTCTCACAATCCTATACCTTAAAGTTACGAAAGATCTTAAACCTAATCTCTGATACCATTTCTCTGTCACGCCCCGAACCCGAGGTGTAACAGACGCCGCATATCTGCTAAACTAACAAATATGCAAGGCTACAGAATCAGACGGAAGCTAGCAAAAAGATGATTACCAAATTTTCCACTAAATCCAAAGAATTATAGGATGAGACTAAGAAATTGAATTTTAACTAAAATCAAATGGAATTCTAACATCTATAGGACTAAAGCTTACTACGAATCACAAGAGAGGTTCGAAAATACCATAAGTGACAAAAGTGGGTACGAAGATATAACGAAACAAAATAGATAACAAACGATCATAGATAATTCGAAAATACTAGATGTAAAAACAAAAGGGACTAAAATTAAAACTAGCTACGTCTAACGTTCACTCAGTCTCAGCCCCGCCCGGCAAATCGGTCTCGGTACCTGGGTAAGCAACCATACACCACATTAGTCGGATTAAGCATACAATGCAAATAAGTAAATGAATACAAAAAATAATTCAAGCGACTGGTCTTTAATTTGCAAAATTTAGAAAATAAGAATTTATCAAACTTAAAATTCAAATCAAATTGGAACTATAACTTTACAAAGCATTTTTCTTTCAGTAAATAAACAGAATAATATTAAGTCTCCGGTACCTAACTATATCATATGATCCGTTGGCAAGATCTAAAGACACCCGAAGGCGTAAACAAAACAGAGGCACCCGAAGGCGCAAACAGAACAGAGGCACCCGAAAGTGCATCCACAAAACAGAGGCACCCGAAGGCACAAACAAAACAAAGGCGCGGATAGGCGCAGACACCCGAAGGCGCAATACAAAGACGAAGCTCGCTTCTATAACAAAATACATGTCGACATGGCCAACATTAGCATAGCAGAATACCAAGAGACATCCTACTTCAAAAATTATCCAGTCACTAATTTACAGAATAGATTATCAAGTTTCAAAATTTTATTTTGCTAAAAGAACTTGTCAATTACAGTTGAAGCTCAATTTACAGAAATATTTATAATATGCTTAACCCTTAATTTTAAAATCTACAAAATAAGATTTTCATACAATCGAAATATTTTTCTAAATTATCTTACGAAAAACTAATGGGTGTCCGGTCGCTTACCTCAAAAGCAGCTTCGTAGCTAATAAGCTATCCGATCGACAAACGTACGAAAAATCAATTATCGGAACCTAAAATAGAGAAATACAATTCTCTATTAGCTACTCAAAATAAAATTACAAGGAGGACACATATATATATATATATATAGACGACAAGCTTATACGAAAATTTAAATTTCGGAAAGGCTCATATAGGTTGACAAGATTGATTACAATTGCATACAAATAGATCGGGACGGAGCACGAAAGAGATTTAGAATAATGAACTCGAAGAAAGTGAATTAATAATCAAGAGAATGGAGAGTTTCAAAGATTAAGCTATTCAATTAAACACGATAACATGAACGAAATTTTAAATAATAAACGAAGGATTTACTACTCGAAAAAGAGGGTTTTTCAGATGTTGAAACATTGATATGCAAATCAATAATTAGATAGAATCAAGATGGGAACAAAAACAATATATGCCTTCTCTTAGGCATTTTATCGAACATGTAGCGAGCATTCCAAAGTATGCAGAATATGCGAAGTTTACAAAACTAAATCATATGGAGAATGCAGGATCAAGAAATTAAGGATACGACCAACATTAATTAAGGTCAATCGAAATCAGATTTCAATGATTTCAAATTCCAATCATCAAGAGATAAGTATTCAAAACAGTAATATAAAAATGAACAAAAAGGTTGGATGATCTCAGGATTCGGTATAAAGACGAAAATCAAAAAAAAAAAACCTTCTCAATGACGATAACGACGACGATGGAGTGCCGTCGACGACGAACAACAAAATGTCGATAAGATGTGTGGCGGCGGCAGCCACGGATGACGATGACGACGATGTTGATCAAGTGGCGTCGTGCGCATAAGCGGAGCAGGAGAGTCCGTACGGCGCTAGAGGGGGCACGAGTCGTGAAGGGAGAAAGAGAAATTAGAGATGAGGTGGCTGGGTGATACGATCCAGAAAAGATATTAGGAATTAGGGATTTAATTAAACAAAATGCCGCCAAGCCCCTAAACTTCTAATATTTACAAAAAGGTCCAAGTTTCAAAAGAATAGGAGTCAAAATAAAGGAAACATAAGTATGGGGTGTTACATTGTTATGTCACTAAGCCTTGTTGGTTGATCAACCGCGTCGTTTCGAGGGTTCAAAAACTGCAGGTGAGCGGCGGTGGGTTCCGGTGTTGAATTGGATACTTCCGGGAACTTGGATCGAAACGATTATTTGACGATAATCGTTTCGATGTGAGGCGGTATGTTTGCTGCCATTTCGCACGAATATTTGTGTTTAGTGGCAGCGGGAGACTCATAGCATGAGTCAGTGCGTTCCGGGACAGTTTGTGGGTCCCGGCGGAGTCCCAGTGCGATTTTCGAGACTTCCTGTGAGTTACGGTAATCGATTTTGGGAAACCGATTCCCATGGGTTTTGCAGGTGGGTTTGTGAGTAGTGTTTCATATATGGGGGTTAGATACTAACCCGGTGGACCCTCCTTAGGTCCAGTTGACATTCTTTCGCAGTTAGGAGACAGGCACACTGTTCTTACAGGTGGGTACTTCGATCCGAAGTCGGTACAGTGGTGCACGCTCGGTGATATCTTCTTACCCTTGCTCTCTTGTTACTATCTTGCGTATATATATTATGTTGAGCCTAGCACCTTTGTATTCTTGTTACACTCTACTTGGTTGTTTGCATGTCTAGTATCATGAGTAGAAGTAGAGCTGGTTTGTGATTGCTTGTGAGATCCATGACCTAGTTGGTCGGTTCTGGTATCTAGTACTGTGACCTATTCGGTCGGTTCCTTGACTCCTGCTGTTTGATGACCTTTGAGGTCGGTATACCCTGAGGGGTGGGATTGTCGGCTAGTCATTGCCGACGGAGGATTATAGTTTACTCAGATCCATCATTTGACATGTATGTGACCTAGTCGGTCAGTTTCGTGGCTCTTGTCGTTTGATGACCTATGAGGTCGGTGTACCCTAAGGGGTAGGATTGTCAGCTAGTGGCTGACGGTTAGTTTTGAATTATATCGATTCATGATGTGATGTCCCTGTGACTTATTAGTCAGTTATTGTGCATACATTTAGTTGACATTGAGCAGTCCTTGCATACTTTTGGGAGGATGTTGAGTTGTTCCATCCTAGTTGACCTGAGTGGTTGGTTCTTGTGCTTCCTTATAGTTTGATGACCTATTGGTCAGTTTGCCCCGAGGGGCGGTGAGTGTTGGCTGGTTGCCGACGGTTGGCCATTGAGCATATCAGCATTGATTGCCCGAGATTTGTTCGCATTTCACGAACACCAGCGATCTGATCCACCGCGGCTAGGTGTTCTTTTCCGGAAAAGTGGCTGTAGGTGCCAACCCATGAGCCTAAGAGGGGTTATATGCATGGTAGAGTGGCAGTGGGCACACGCTTGAGGTCTGCGGTGCGGACCAACAGAGCAAAGATTTCAGATTGGGTATACTTGGTCTACACGTCCAGTTGACGCATATGACTATAGTAGCGGTCGTTGCATGCATACTTACAGTTCTTTCTTTACACTTGTCTTACTACTATAGTTTTAATATCCATGTATACTTTCAGTTCTTCTTTACAGTAGCGGTAGTTATCTATTCTGTTATTGTTCTAATTCCTTTTAGTTTATGGCTATTGTATTTGTTATATCTGCTCATGACCTTGTTTATCTCTTCCTGATCCGGTGAGTACTCCTCGCCTTCTTCGGCTTGCGATACCCACTAGGAGGGGAGACATGTTTGCATGTTCTCACCTCCCCCACCATTTTTTCAGGTATTGCGGACGGTGAGGGTTGAGACGAGATGTGAGACACGTTCGTAGCGGTCGATAGAGCTTCTGACCCGGTTTGTTTGGTTTAGTTGCTACCCTCTTTATTTCTGATGATATGACTTAGACATATTGGTTCAGTTGGTTTTTGTTTACTTGGATAAATGAATTAAAGAACTTATGGTTTTCTTTGAGATGAAAACGGTTTTCTACCCCTCGTGGTAGTGTGTTTTAAAGAAAAGGGTTTCCGTGTGGGAAACGGTTTTGAAAAGATTTTATTGGTTTTCATGACTCTTAGTATTTCAAAACGAGTTTCCGGATAGAAAATATTTTAAACTAATAGATATGAATTTATGAATATTTGTGATGAAATAAATATGGTTGTGAATGGTGTATGATTATCTGTGGATGTTCATATGTGTGGTTGTATTTGGTATAGTAAAATTGTATCTTGTACTTGTAGGACGTCGTGCAAATACAGGGGAGACTCTGTCCGTGTGAACAGTGGACTCCCTATATTTATGACGGATCTGGCATACCTTGGGGGTCAAGATTTAAAAAAAAAAGAAAAAAAAGGCACTTCCGCTTTACTTTAAATCAAAAAGGGATCCCGGGGTGTGACATGTAGGCTAGATTTATTGTGTCTAGGTGCCTAAGTAGCAGGGTTGGCTAAGGCCAAAGTGGAGGTAGAGACACAAGAGGAGTTGTGTATTGTAGTCCTATTTTTTCGAAGTAGTGGAGTACTTCATTTTTCGGAAACCTCTGCCCCTCTCTTCTCTTCTTTTTACATACTTAGTCGTAGGGAGCGGAGGTCCAGGCTCAACAAGGAGCTAGGCTTGCCCATCTTCGAGCAGGAATGTGGGGGCCGCACGGGCTTTGCAAACGTTGAGGCCGTGACACAACGGAGCCTTGAAAAAAAATAAAAACCCAAAATCAAAAACGAAAATAAGACTGATAGTGATACAGATCATGATACATCAACTACCTTCGGCTACTATAGTGATCTTCCCAAAGCTCCCTTAGTTTGTGAATTTCGTTTAGGGTACGGTCTATATTGTTTCCCCAATTTTGGAATATTTTGTTATTTTTCTTCAACAACACGAGCCACCACACAACGGTAAACATTAGAAGATCTTTCATCCTTTTTGTAGTATTTGTCTGCATTCAACATGCTTCTCAAAGGTCCTCTATCGTCATGTTGCTTAATATAGCATCAGAATTAGGAAGCAGACGGAAGAGCAAGTATTTGGCACAAACACAATTCATGAATAGATGGTCTATAGTCTCACATTCAACAGCATAGAGCACACAATTTTGCTCCCCTTGCCAACCTCTTTTTTTTTGCAGATTATCATATGTAAATACTTTTTTTCTCAATATGAGCTAAACAAAGACCTTTACTTTCTCTAGTATTTTCACATTCCAAATCTATGTAGTGTTTTCTCTCTTCCTTTCTTCCGTTCCTTGGCATAGTAAGAGTTTTTGTGACATGGGGAACTCTATTATTTCTCAAATAAAATTCCAATCTAAAAGCATCTAAATATAAATTATTCCATGTATATAATTTTTATTCACTATTCAGTATATATATTTTCAATTACTAGTTGAGTGGACATACAAATTCACATAACAATTATTTTTAATAGTTATTTCAAATTAATATAAATTTTTGTATCATATTTATCCAAAAATTTGTAATAAAAATTTAAATTTTAAAATGGCTAAATTATATAAAACCTCCCCGTCAATACCCGCCTTTTTACTTCCCCCCCCGTCATTTAAAAACCTACACTTTGCCCCCTTGTAAAATGAAAAATGTTCATAGGGGAGTACGGTGTGAACTGTGATGACAAAATGACCAATTTGCCCCTCACCATTTTCGTTTTCTCCCCAATCTTGCTCATCTGCCTCCTCTTCTCTTTCATTTTTCGCGCCTTGATCGGCAGTAGTTCGTCTCCATTTTCTTCTCCACCTGTTCCCCTCTCCTCCTGCACCCTCATCGCCCCTCTATTTCGGCGACAGTAGGGAGAAAATCAAGATGGGCGTGGATGGAGAGGTGGGCAAGGGTGACGGCAAAGACGAGGCGACGGAGGAGGGCGAGGGGGTGTTTATAGGCGCGGATGGAGATGTGAGAAAGGGCGAGGCAGCGGAAGAGGGCGAGGTGGCCAGGCAGAGAAGAGCGAGGCAACAATGTTGAAGAGAGAAGGATGAGGGTATTTTTGGTATAATAAACTATATAATAATATTTTATAAACAGAACTGTAACGAAGCACTAACGGCAGGGGGTGAAGTGAACATTTTTTATTTTACAAGGGGGCAAAGTGTAGATTTTTAAATGACGGGAGTGAAAGTGAAAACATGGGTATTGACAGGAGGGTTTCTGTACTTTAACATTTTAAAAAACTAAATTCATCTATTATATTCTATTAAAAAATTTTCATCATATCCTACCTCAAATTTAAATAATTGTTGTCGATGATAATTATATAGTCTATTTTTTATTGTATAAAATTTGAGTTTAAATCGTGAATTAAATTTAATTTTGGATATCAAATTTGATTTTGAATTAAAGGCATATTAAAATTTTGATACTTTTAGTTTAAAACACATACTTAAATTTTAAGTTCGTTAAAATTCAAAAAACATTAAAAAGTATTCAATATATCATTAAATTTTAACTCATATTTGAGTGTCCGGCTACTACACTATTATGAGTACGATCGTTCTCGTACTCATAAATCATTTTCGATGATAGAGCTTCCGAATCGACGATCCATACCATTAAACGTTATTTACAGTATTTAAAACTTCTAGAAATCAAATTTTATAATTTTTCGACATCATTTACCTTACGATCAAGAGATCACAAATTTGACAATTTTTAATGGCCGGTATGGGATACTTGCTAGTTTAACAGTGTAAAAGAATCGGAATTTGTTGAATTTTTGATAGAAAATTCTATTTACTACCTAGATAAAGATCAATAACTCCGATCTTGAATTGAAGGATCCGATCATCCTTTTTTAGGACGTCGTTCGATTTTGACCATTCATTTTATGCCCGCTTGATGGACTTTATTATGATTTCGAAATTTTACGAAATTTATTTTTGTAGAAATCTCAAATACTCTAGATCATATTTAACGGAGTGGATCGTCGATTCGGAAGCTCCATCATCAAAAACAACTTATGAGTACGAGGGCTCCAATACTCATAATAGTATAGTAACCACGGTCCATATTTGAAATTAAATTCACACTTTTTTTTTTTGAGAGATAGGTAGCATGCTACCCGCTTCGTTTTTTTCATTTAGAAATAAACTTAGCTAGAAATGTGAATCAATTAGGATTCGAACTTGGGTCTCGGGTACGAACCACCAAGTCCTTTGCCACTTGCTCTAGGGACGATCGGTAATTAAATTCAAACTTGATTGTTGATTCCAATAAATAAAAAGTAAATATAACAACTAAATATTAGTAATAAAATTGAGATTACTTAAGTATTACACTGTGATTTTTGATATAGAAGCCAGTGTAGTTAAAAATAATACGAGATACTATTTGTATTTGATTTAGAGATGTAAAAGGTAATTCAAAAATTATTTGTACTAAAATTAGAATAAAAATAGGAGTTTTGAAATTTTCTGTAAGGAATAGAGCTTATATTTCAACTAAAAATTTACAGTAATAAAAAATTATAAAATTTTGAGAAGTTGTCAGTACTAATTTTTTGAGCTCATATTTAAAGTTTCATGCAATTCGGATACTCGAGTAGTGAAAACGAAGCCTAACAATAATCTATTAATAATTCTAGTCTGCAGGGATTTGGGTGACAAAAAATAATTCAAAACTTAAATGTTAAGATAAATTGCTACTAATTAATTTTAATTAAGTTTGTTGTCATGCCCCGGGTCCCTTTTTAGTTTATAAAACAGCAGAAATGCCCAATACATTTTTTTTTTTTGAAAATCTTGATCCAAGGGATGACAGACCCGCCACAAATACAGGAGACCCACTGTTCACACGGACAGAGCCTCCCCTGTATTTGCATGGCGTCACGCAAGCATAAGTACAACCACAATCATTCACTACACAACATACTATTACATTTTCACGAAAAAATCCTTTTAAAACTGTTTTTCACACGGAAATCTTTTCTTTAAAGACACTACCACGAGAGATAGAAAACCATTTTCACAACTCACAAACAGTTATAAAAGTCACAATGTTTAACTTTATAAATCCATAAACACTCAACCGAAATAAAACCACTGAACCATAAATGTCTAAGTCATTTATTTTGAATAAGCAATGAGAGAAACTAAACCAATTCAACCGGGTTGGAAGCTCTATCTATCGATACTAACGTGTATCACGCCTCATCGCAACCCTCACCACCCGTATCACCTAAAAAATGGTGGCGGGTGAGAACATGTAAACATGTCTCCCCTCCCAATGGGTACCGCAAGCCAACGAAGGCAAGAAGTACTCACCGGTAAAGGAAGAGATAATCAAAGTCATGAACAGTATCACAAATACAATAACAATAATACCAGAATAAAAGAGAAAAGTAATAGAACATATAACTACCACTACTGTAAAATAGAACAGAATGCATACACGGATATCATAACTACAATAGCAATGATGCAAAGGGTAAACAACAGTATAGAGGAATATAACTAACTGCTACTGTAATATAGAACAAAGTGCAAGTATGCATCAACCGAACGATTAGTCCCAAAAATACCCAATCCAGAAGCCGCCATATCGGTTCGAAGACCTCAAGCTATGCCACTATCGCTCTAGAAGGGATGTGACCCGAGCAAATGACCGCTGAGGTCTCCCTGGCATATAACCCAACAAGTGACCACTGAGCTCACGGGTCAGATGTACGACCACTTTTCTGAAAAAGAACACCCTCTTGCGATAGATCAGGCCGCTAGTGTACGTGAAATGCATATGAGCAGTGACGATCGATGCAATATACTCAATAGCCCAATGTCGGCGGATAGTCGAAGAAAAGTCCAACAAGCAGTAACCGACCAACCAGGTCAACCTCTATCTCAAGAATAGAACAATATCCGAGTAACTGACCAACCAGATCAACCTCTATTACAAGGATAGAACAATATCATAGTAACCGACCAACCAGGTCAACCTCTATCACAAGGATAAAACAATATCACCGACCAATTAGATCAAATAGAGCAAGTCATGCAATAGACCGCCAGAAATGTCACCGACTATGAAGTCAACTAATATCAAATCATGTTATGGAAGGATACGAGTGTCACCGACTATGAAGTCAACTAATATCAAATCATGTCATGTAAGGATACGAGTGTCACCTATAAGGTCACCAAAGTCAAGATCATCTACTATAAACATGTCATGGATGAGTCAATGATCAGGAATACTGCTGTACTATAAGATTATGATCATATGAAATAGAAGTACCTGTAGAGCAACGAATTCGAAGTCAAGTAGTATACGAAATCTCAATCAACATCAAGTAAATTGAAAGCAGTAAAAAGGGTAGAAATCACCGAGCAGGCACCACTCTACCGACTTCGGATCGAAATACCCACTTGTATGAATATCGCGCATGTCTCCCGACTGTGGAAGATTGTCAACCGGACCTACGGAGGGTCCACCGAGTTAGTATCTAACCCACAAATAAGAAACACTAAACTCACAACCCCACACATGATCCCACAGGAATCGGTTTCCCAAAATCGATTACCGTAAACCGCCGGAAGTCCCGAAAATCGCACCGGTACTCCGCTGCCACAAACACCGTAATAAAGGTGCCTTGGCAGCAAACACGAAGACTCACATCGAAAAGATTATCGTCGGATAACCGTTCTGATCCGGGTTCCCGAAAGTGTCGTTTTCGATACCTGAACCCACCGTCGCTGACCCGTCGTCTCCGGGCTTTCAAAGTGACATAAGTGACCAGCCAACAAGGCTCTACGACAAAACATAACTCACTTTGGCACTGTCAGAAGAAATTCGAACCGAAATCGCGTTCCGTCGGTGAATTTCGCTAAAAAACGCAACGAAATTCAATATTCGAATTCCTCAAAGGGCATCAGACCTTGGACAATCAGTCCAGAGGTCACCCACAGTCCACACTGTCATGCCCCGGGATCCCTTTTGATTTAAAAGTAAAGCGGAAGTGCCCAAATTTTTTTTTTGAAAACCTAACCCCCAAGGTATGCCAAATCCGCCACAAATATAGTGAGTTCACTGTTCACACGGATAGAGTCTCCCCTGTAGTTGCACGACGTCGCACAAGTACAAGATACATAAACAGGATACAACCACCACAACTGAACATACAAATATTCATATATTCATACATTCATACCCAATTTACATTCAGATTCACTTTCAGAGTTTTAACTATAAATCCACAACTATTAGTTTAAAAATATTTTCTACTCGGAAACTGGTTTTGAAATATTAAGTCACGAAAAAACCACGAGAAAATCTTTAAAAACTATTTCCCATACGAAAACCTTTTTCTTTTAAAACTCGCTACCACGAGGGGTAGAAAACCTTTTCCATTTCACGAAATCCACAAATCTTTTATTACATTCATAAAACCATATAATTCAAAAGTGATAAGTCACTGAACCAATTAACTGTCTAAGTCAATAATTTAAAGAAGCTGAGCTAGAGTTTTAACTAAGCGATGAGACGGTGGCTTTATCGACCGCTAGACGCGCTCTTCACGAACCGTCCCATTAGGACCAGCGACGTCACCTGTAATGGGGGTGGGGGGTGAGAACATATAAACATGTCTTCTCTCCCAGTGGGTACCGCAAGCCGACGAGGGCGAGGGGTACTCACTAGTCACGGAGAACAAACAAAGGTATAGATAGTGGTAATACAGTAGCCATGATAAATAAGTAAGACGAGATGTATATATATGAAACACTACTGCTACTGTATGTGTGCATCAACCGGACGACAATTCCAAAAATATACCCAATCTGAAACCTGTGCTCTATTGGTCAGCACCGCAGACCTCAAGCTGTGCCCTGTTGGTCCGCACCGCAGACCTCAAGCTGTGCTCTGTTGGTTCGCACCGCAGACCTCAAGCTGTCACTCTACCAGCATATAATCCAAAACAGTCTATGGGCTCACGGGTTGGCACCTCCAACCACTTTTTCGAAAAAGAACACCCTTTTGCAGTGGATCAGACCGCTGGTGTTCATGAAATGCGAACGAGTAAAGGGCGATCAATGCTGAATGCTCAAAAGCCAACCATCGGCAACCGGCCGACAATCCTGCCCCTCGGGGCACACCGACCGTATAGATCATCAACTAGTCCATCCGACCAAATAGGTCACCATACAATGCAATAAGCTGACCAAATGGGTCACAGATACGAGATACGAGAACCGACAAACCAGGTCGTAGATATCATCAACTAGTCCAACCGACCAAGTAGGTCACCATACAATGCAATAAGCTGACCAAATGGGTCACAGATACGAGATACGAGAACCGACAAACCAGGTCGTAGATATCATCAACTAGTCCAACCGACCAAGTAGGTCACCATACAATGCAATAAGCTGACCAAATGGGTCACAGATACGAGATACGAGAACCGACAAACCAGGTCGTAGATATCATCAACTAGTCCAACCGACCAAGTAGGTCACCATACAATGCAATAAGCTGACCAAATGGGTCACAGATACGAGATACGAGAACCGACAAACCAGGTCGTAGATATCATCAACTAGTCCAACCGACCAAGTAGGTCACCATACAATGCAACGAGCCGACCAAATAGGTCACAGATACGAGATACAGGAACCGACCAACCAAGTCACAACAACCGATGCAACGAACTGACCGACTAGGTCATAAATCTCACAGATAATCACAAAACAACTCTATTTCTAAACATGATACAGGATATACAAAACAGCTAAGTAGAGCAATAAGGAAACATGATATAGGTGCTAGGCTCAACATATAATATATGCATGTAAAGTAATAATGGAAGAACAAGGGTAAGAGGATATCACCGAGCGTACACCACTGTATCTACTTTGGATCGAAGTACCCACCTGACCAAATACGGTACTGATCTTCCGACTGCGGAGGAAATGTCAACCGGACCTACGAAGGGTCCACCGGGTTAGAATCCAACCCACCAACATGTACCACTAATTCACAATCCCACTGATAACCCTATAGAAATCAGTTTCCAAAAACCAACCGTCGTAATACGCTGGAAGTCCCGAAAACCGCACCGGGACTACGCCGGGACCCACGAAACTGTCCTGGAACACACCGACTCGCGCTATGAGTCACTCGCTACCATCAAACTCCACATTTCGTGTGACTTGGCAGCAAATAAACTATCTCGCTTCGAAACGATTATCGTTAGATAATCGTTCCGATCCGGGTTCCCGAAAGTGTCCAATTCGGCACTGGAACCCACCGTCGCTCACCCGTCATTTTCGGACCCACGAAACAACACGAGTGACCAGCCAACAAGGCTCAGCGACCACAAGACTAATCGCGAGGCATCGTCGGAAGAATTTTGAACCGAAAGCACGTTCCGTTGGCGGATTTCACCGAAAAACATGCCGAAAACCATCACTTGATTTTCAAAAAAGCTTGGGGCCTTGGACAACCAGTCCAGAGGTTACCCGCTGTCCACACACACTGCCAACAGTGATCACAACAAACACATTTGCGTAAAAACCCTCCCGATTACATAATAATCACATTATTTCATATGATTTTCGGGGTTTTATGGCCCGACAGCGCAAACCGAGAATCATTCAGCCAATCTGAGACATCTGCTGACAGGTCTTGGCGTGCCGGAGGCTGTGCTCACACTTCGGAGCACTGCCGGCCACTGTGGCGAGTGCGTGAGCGACGCGAACAACAGCGAAACAGCGCGCACAGTATTAAAAACGCGTCTATCCCGTAAACCAGGGCATCTCTGACCCTAGCGGAGGTGAGCACGCTATTCAGCACGAATCAAAGATCATCATGCTCACTTCCTGGGGTGTCGGGGGGTCTCCGGATCACCAGAACAGTGAAAGAAAACCCAAAATAGCATGCAAAAATTAATAGTAGCCTTACCGAGGCAAGGTAGGGCACGGGGCGGCCGGCGACGGCCGGACGGCGGATGGGCCGGTCCGACGCGGGTGCGGCAGGTTAGAGGGGATCGGAGCTCGCGCTGGTCGGCGTCAAAAGGCGGCCGGTGGTGAGGCGAAGCAGAACAAGCCCGCACGGGTTGACAGAGAGCTTGGCTTGGTTCCGACCGACGAGGGGCTCCGGTGGCGGAGGCGCCGGCTGCAGTCGAGTGCGGCCAACCTAGGGGAGGCGATGCGCAGGTCTGCCGGCGGCAGAAGGCAACCGGTGGGGCGGGCGGTGATGCCCTAGCCCGCCAGCACCCAAGGGAGAAGGTCTGGCTTCTTCTCTGGCAGCGGCGGCCAAGGGGCGGCGCCAAACGGCGGGGCGGCGCCAAACGGCGGTGGGGGTCTCCCGAGATAGCAAGGAGAAGGAAGGAGGAGATGCTAAGCAGCGACTGCCGCGCGCAACATCTCACAGCCGCCCGAGTAAAAGCAAGCCCAGACGCAGCCGCGGCTGCTCTCCGAGCACGCGACGTTGGTGGCGGCCGTCTAGGTCGGGTATGGCGGTGCCAGAGAGTCGAGGAGAAGGATCGAGGACGGTGGCCGGCAGCTAGAAACTCGGCCTACCCGAACTCGACCGCGCCAGCCCAAGCTTGGTCGCAAGCATACCACAGCCGCATGGCGGCTCTTAGGGTGGCAATGGCCGGCGGCGGGGCTCGTCAGAGATCTGTGGTGTTGCCGGAGGGTTGCAAGAGGGTGTAGATCACTCCGGGGTGATCCACGTCCAGGAAGATGGCAACAAGGTCAGGCTATAGAGAGGGGAGGTAATGTCTCCCTTTTTCTAGCGGCCAGAGGCGGGCGTCAGCGGCCGGGGCAAGGGGTCGAGCTGAGGTGGCTGAGGCCTGAGCTGAGACAGCTAGGGTTAGGGTTTCATGATGAAACCCTAAAGCATTCATATATACAAAGGGCAACTTTGCACAAAAGTCCCTGAAAACTTAGATTCTCTAATTGAGTCCCTCACAGTGCGAGTAAAATACGTTTGCGTACTCCTACGTTCGATTTCACGCAAAACGGTACAAAAAATATAGCACTTTTCACAAAATTACCGTTTTGCCAATAAAGACCCCTTCTCGATCAACGTGCGATATCAGAAGATCCGTTCCGTCAGATTTGCGAAGGAATCACACCAGTGCGATCAGCACGACAGAGACATCAAATCCATGATTTTGTTTCACCTCGTTTGGTCACAGATTCACGACGAAACCCATCCTCTCCCCAAATTGCAAAACCACGCACAACTACATACAATACATGTATTTCTAGTTTTCTCAAAATTCGTGCGTCAAACCTGAAATCTGTCAGCACCAATGGTTCCAAAATAGCCAAACCATTGAAAACGATCTATTGGATCACTATGAACAGAGTCCGATACGCGCTAGAAGCCAACTCTACCCATTGGCTTCTTCGAAAAACCAGAGTTAGTATTCACTTTAAGTCATTACTAAAGTTCGCGTAACTTCTCCATTCTAACTCGTTTCCTCCTGAAACCTGACGAGTGCATATGTAATTAAATTACACACAAAAATATCGTCAACAGAGAGTTAAGCTACACTACCAAAATCTCAATCCTTACACACATGTACTGCCCATAGTACCCACGAAGTGTACAATTGCTCAAAAGCCCTTACTATTCCATAAATCACATAATTTTATGCGATTTACCAGGTTTTATGGGTCATTACAGCAAACCAATGGCTTTCGAGGTCGGCCGAGACATGTACTGACAGGTTTCGACATGCCGGAAACCATGCTCATGATCTGGAGCACAATCGTCCACTTTGGAGAGCGCGGGAGCGACTCAAAAATCTGCGAACCCTGCGCGCTGAAACTAAAACACGTCTAATTCATCAATTCGGGGCTCGTTGACCCCAAATGAGGTGAGCACTGTGATCAGCACTGATCGACGATCACCGTGCTCACCTCCGGAGGCATCGAAACATCCCCGGGTCGCCGGAACAGCAATCGCAAACCAAAATAGTGCACAAACAGCTTAATAAAAGCTTACCGGGCAAGAGGGCCAGGGCACGGCAGGTGGCAGCATGACAGTAGGCGAGCCGGTGACAGGTGGGTGCAACTGGTAAGGGGAGGTCGGGGCGCGCGTCTGACGGCGACGAAAGGCGGTGGCGGCGGGCACTGATGCCCTAGCTGCACGGAATGACAGAGAGCTCGACTCCAGTCTAGCCGGCAAGGGGCTCCGGCGGCGGGAGTGCTGGCGGCAGCTGAGTGTGGTCGACTAGGGAAAGCTAGCACTCACGTTGGCCGGCGACGAAAGGCGCGAGAGCAACCCGAGCCTGCACGGGCTCAGCTCAAGTTCTGCAGATCACCATGGCCAAGGTGGCGGCCGTAGGGCTTCAGGGCGACGGCGACGGCTCGCCAAAGGCCGGAGGAGGGCGGCCAAGGTGGCCCTAGGCGACGGCGGCGGCGGCGCAAAGGGAAAGTCGCGATGTCTCCTCGGCCCTCGCTCACCCATGATGGCCGCAAGGCTGTTGCAGTGCATCGACGGCGCCCCGGGGAGGCGACAGTCGGCGAGGAGGGTCACCGAAGGCCCGGAGGAGGCGCTGGTGAGGGGCCGGAGAGAGATGGACCTTCCACTTATGCTCGGCAGGGATGGAGAGCCAGGAAAAGCAATGTGAGGCTGAATGAGAGAGAATGTGGCTTTTCCGGCAGCCAGAGGCCCGCGCCAGCGGCCGGGATCCGCGCGGCAAGGGCAAGGAAGGATGGTGAGGTGACTGGGGCCTCAGCTCAGGGTGGCAAGCACTAATGCCCTAGAGGTCCATATATATAAAGTTTCATTTTGCACAAAAGTCCCCCAAATCCAGATATTTTAATCTGATTCCTTCACAGCTCGAGTAAAACATGCTATTGTACCCATATCTTCGATTTCACGCAAAGCAGTGCATAAAATGTAGGGCTTTTCGCAAAATTTTTGTTTTGCCACATATGACCCATCCTCACTCCTTGTGCGATATCAGGAGATCCGTCAGTTAGATTTGTGAACGGACTGCTGCACCAGCGCGTTTAGCACGACCAAGACATCAAACCCACAATTTTGTTTCATTCGATTTGGTCGCCGATTCGCTATGAAAGCTATCCTCCCTCTAATTTCCAAAAATCACACATATACGTGAATATAAATCGAATAAACCTCAAATTCAAATTCAAATTTGAATTCCCTACCACTAGTAGTGTCACACCCCAATAATCCCACATCAGATAGAATTGAGAATGTGATTGGGTATATAAGAGACTTAGACACTAATAATAATAACTGAGATTAAGCATTTGTAGCCGGTGGTTGGGCCCAACGAGTTATTGTTGCTAGTGGGCTGGGTCGTTATATTTGGTATCAGAGCCAGTTCACAGCCAAAAGTGTGTGGCGAGTCTCGGCTGAGCCAGGGTCTAAAAGACAAGGTGATAGGCTATGCCGGAGTGTGAATGACAAGGTGACTTGCTATGTCAGGGTCAGGATGACAAGGCTAGCGAGACGAGTCTCACATCGCCTGGTGATCTTGGGTTGTGTATGTGATTTGACTGACGAGGATGTCAGGGCCTTTACGGGAGGAGTCTGTCGCATCCCACTATTCCCACATCGGATAGGAATGGAGATATGATTGGGTATATAAGAGACTTAGACACTAGTAATAATAACTGGGCTTAAGCATTTTTGGCCGGTGGTTGGGCCCAATGAGTTATTGTTGCTAATGGGCTGGGTCGTTACAAGTAGGTACCTAAAATATCCTCCACCCTACCCCAGGACACATGTATGGAGCACGAGAAGTTTTACAATGCAAGAACAGCAAAGAACAAAAACCCTCTTTGCGATAAAATTCTCTTTTCTCAAAATCGTGCATCAAAATCCAAATCCGTCAGTGCCATTGGGTCCAGGACAATCGAACTGTTGAAAAAGAAACCCTATGTGTCTATTTATAGATTTCGTGAAATTGTGAAAAAGGCCAATGAGTTATATCAGAGACCCTAATAGTCCCACATCGGATGAAAATGGAATTATAATTATGTATATAAGAGACCATGGACACTAGTAATAATAAATGGGCTTATGCATTTTGGACTGGTGGTTTGGGCCAAACAAGACGTCTCGACCTG
Organism: Ananas comosus; assembly: GCF_001540865.1. Classification (NCBI taxonomy): domain Eukaryota; kingdom Viridiplantae; phylum Streptophyta; class Magnoliopsida; order Poales; family Bromeliaceae; genus Ananas; species Ananas comosus. The sequence continues at coordinate 7,616,310 of NC_033622.1, forward strand.
CTAGCAATAATAAGTTTTTGGGCCCAAACCACCTTGTCACGCCTCGGGGTCCCTTTTTTGAAAGCCAATTCAAAATACCAGCTTCCCGATTTGCAAATATAGGGGATTCCCGGAACAAACAGAAAGAGTCTCCCCTGTATTTTTATGGTGTAGCATATGTATAATTAGCAACCAGACCTCCACTCATACACACAAGGGTACAGGATGTACAAGGAACAATATTCATCAAGACTAATGGTCCTTAGTCACAACCATTCCACATCAAATTCACATCAAATACTAGCTCCCCGATTTGCAAATATATAGAATTTCCGGAACAAAAATATAGTCTCCCTTCTATTTACACGGCGTAGTGCATGTACAATTAGCAACTAGACCTCCACTCACACACACACAGCAGTACAGGATGTACAAGGAACAATATTCATCAACATACAGGTAACAGTCCTTAGTCACAACCATTCCACATCAAATTCACATTTATTCCTATTAGTTGAAAGAGCCTCCCACACAAAGGCTTCACTTTGAAACTCTATTTTTCGAAAATCCACGAAAAGCCAAAAAATCACTTTGAAAATCGTTTTCCACATAGAAAACCTTTATTTTAAAAACAAGCTACCATGAGGGGTGGAAAATCCATCATTTGAAATCCAACTTCAAAACCCCAAGTAACTGAAGCCTCAAGTATCCAAAAGCTTGAGTGTCCAAAGTCTCATGAGTAACCAAATTCCCACATGGATAAACAACAACTGAACCACTACTGCCTATGTACTATCTTGTGTAAAAGAGTAGAATCTGGAGTATCAACAGTGTCTATCTAATGATATGTAACCCCAACTCATGTACCAATACTCAATGCTGCAGAGGCAATTTCGTACAGTTTTGCAATTTTTGAGTTTTGAGGGACCTTAGGAGATATTTTTACATTAGGTAATATACCCATTCATCCCTCTCATTATTCTCTTTGTGCTGAAGCAAAAGAGAGGAGAAGAGGTGAGCTTCTCTTCCTTTTTCTCTTGCATTTCTTTCCCTAGCTCTCTAATTCTAAGATTTGATCTCTTTTTCTTCCTCTCCTCTTTGGATGCATATGAGACCCCGAGTAGTCCTATATATAAGATATAATAGGGCTAAACTCTTAACCCGGCTTAAGCATTTTGGGTGGTGGAGAGGCCCAAGAGGTTAAGAGAGTTAAGCGTGCTGGGACGGGAGTAGTCCTAGGATAGGTGACCCCCTGGGAAGTTGGGGCGTCACAGTTGGTATCAGAGCCAATTACCAGCCGAAAGTGTGAGATGAGTCTCGGCTGAGCCAGGGTCTGGATGACGGGCTAGCGAGACTAGTCTCACATCGCCTGGTACTTGTGAGTCTGAGCCTGACGAGGACGTCAGGGCGTAAAGGGGGGGAGATTGTGAGACCCCAGGTAGTCCTATATATAAGATATAATAAGGCTAAACTCTTAACCCGGCTTAAGCATTTTGGGTGGTGGAGAGGCCCAAGAGGTTAAGAGAGTTAAGCGTACTGGGATGGGAGTAGTCCTAGGATGGGTGACCCCCGGGAAGTTGGGGCGTCACAGTGCAAGTATCTAAGTTTTGAAGGGGAGCTCGAGAATAAAGGAAGAGCTTGTTGGAGGATCAAACTTCAACCCTGGCACCTCATAGCTGGCTTGGAGCTTGATTTAATATTAGTATCATTCTTTTATTCTCTATTTGGGAGATTTACAAGAAATTTTGGTGGAAAACCTGGTTATGTAAAAACTAGGGCTTATTTTTTGGGGTTTCCTTTTGTGAGATTTTGAGATGGAATTGATGAGTGTAGAACACTCTTGTGGGTTGATTTTGGAGCCCCATTGCATTAATTTGGGCTTTGCACAAGTTTTCTTGGATTAAGATAATTTTCACCTAATTTTTATTTGATTTTTGATAAATTTCGTGGTAAGATTTTTAGAATCTTGTACCCTTTAGAAAATTTTCTTAGGATATATGAAGTTTAGGGAGCAACTTCGTCGAAGGATCGAACGAGGTTTCGGAAGTGATCCGGTGGGTTTGACCTCACCGAAATGGGTGAACTCTTCCTATGTCTTCTATCTTGTTATATGACCTAATAAATGATTTTTCATACTATCCTTGGCATCATAGAATTTTTGGATACATGGCATATACATGTTACATATGAAAGGGTTTTTTTCTCTATGTAGTAGAGAACTTGTGACTATAACATGCATGACAAAACATATGAAATTGCATTGGAAGTATAAACTTTCTCTTGTTCAAGTGTGTGTGTATATATATATATATAGAGAGAGAGAGAGAGAGGAGAGAGAGAGAGAGCAGGGCTACTGTGCTATTAGGAGCACAGCAGCCCTTGTGCTCTTAATTTTCTAACCACCCATCAAATTTGATGGGTGGTTAGAATGAGATGGGAAAGAGATATTGGAGAGAAATTGGATGTCTTAATTTCTCTTCTACTTGAATTTTTCTTCAATATCTCTTCCTCGTTTTATTCTAACCACCCATCAAACTTGATGGGTGGTTAGAAAGTTAGGAGCACAAGGCTGCTGTGCTCCTAATAGCACAGTAGCCCTACTATATATATATATATATATATATATNGCCAATTCGAAACAGAGTGAATTTTCCTTGCCTCTCTTACTGTTTATTACCTTTGTGTATATTGTTTTATATATAAACTGAATATATGTGTGCAACCATGAGTTGCTTCCCTGTGTGTGTGTGTGTGTGTGTGTGTGTGTGTGTGTGTGTGCGCATGTGTGTGTGTGTGCATGTTAAAGATGAATGGCAGTATCATATGAGACACTATATGACTGTGGAGCTATTGTGATTGGACTTAAAGAGCAATATTTCATACTTGATATAATTAAAGGAAAGCATTATACATCACATGTATGTTTGCAATCTAGAGATGTTTATATAGTTGGGCTAGCATGTGCATGGAACACCATAAGCACAATGGAATGACTAGATTATGATCTAAATGACAAATGTATATAATTGCTTAGTCAAATGAGAGGTAATTGCTTGCATGATGAATTTCATACTCTATATAGTAGAGGCTTATGTAGCAAGGCGCATGCATGACATGAAACGTGAACTTGGTTGACATCCTTGTATTCTTCGAATATGACATTAGTGAGTTGTTATTTTACATACTATAGAAAAAAATAGTATACACTAGTAACCCCTATGGTTATGTATGAGAAATAGAACTATCCTTATCAGGATAAAGAGTTGTAAACCTTTTCATACTTAAAACATGTTGCATATTGGTAGGGATGCATTCCCACATTGGTTGAAAAGAGAATCATGACATATATATGTTTTAGTACCCGACCTTCGAGTCAACGATTGAAATTCCATGTTTTAGATATGATGATCAAGACCCTTGGCCTTGGATATGACGCATATGATCACGCTTGCTTACTTTTGTGCTCATTCACATAAGCTTGTGAGGGTCACTCCCTACAAGCTGGCACTCTAGACTTAACCTTTACGATTCCATGCTAGTCCGTGCGGGATTAGACGCCGAAGTAGATTGCCGTGGGTGAGACTCATTTCTAGAGGAGGAATGTTGACTACTAAGTGACCATTAGGCACGGCACAAGTCGGAAAGTTATCATGTATAAATCCCTTGTTGATTGGGTAAAAATTAAGTAAACTTGACATTATACATCACAACTAGTTGATGCATACATAGTAGATGTACATTCCAGTTGGTTATTAACTTATGACACTACTTGATGCATCCATAGTAGTTGGTCATTGCTTATATTGGTAACCTTAATAGTAGTAAAGCTATACACATATTGATTAGTATAGTAGTGTAGCCACGTGATAAAAAATAAAAAATTTTCTTTAACTATTGCTCTTAGCTTGAAAATGGACATACACGTAAATTTGTGTGTATATATATA
>NC_033622.1:7620259-7643033 GCF_001540865.1 Ananas comosus
TATATATATATATATATAAAACTAGGCTAGAATACTATCAATGTACGGTTAGGATGATGTAGGCCCTCTAGGGTTGAGTAGGTGGTTGGTTCTAACGGGTAAAACTAATCAAAGGGTTAAATCTAACGATGGAAAATTCAATAGCACCAAGCCCTTGGTGCTATCGATAGTATCCCAATGAGACTACACACACACACACACACACACACACACACTTGTACATATGACGGTGGGAAAACCATATTCATGTTAGTAGACATTGTCACGTAGAGGTATGATAGTAGCTGAATCATTTCGTTTTAAATATTATCTTTGTGCTTTATATTTCTATTATACTAATCATTGTCTCATTGATCTAGTGGTGTATTTTGCCACTCTCAGCGGCTTACCCACTAGAAACTATTGTTTAATAGTACTCACTCCTATTGGTTGCTTGTTTTTGTTTCAGAATCTTCCACAGCGAGAGAAGCTAGGGATCATGGCAAGCGGTTAGCTAGCAACTAGCTAGAGCCTCCTCGGTGTTACTATAGATGGACTCATTATCATCTTTTTTTTAGTTTAGTTTGAAAGATGTAAAGTTGTATTTTGTTTAGAGATCTCCTACTATTCTAGATGTACCTTTTGTATAACTTATTGTATATCTTGTGATTATGTACTTGTACTAGACTCCTTTATGTAGTAGATTTATGTGCTTGCTCGGATTGCTATGTTTAGGATTTGTTCCTATTTCTTTCTTTTGTTGTTGTAGATGCCTAGTGTGCACCGGGAGTGCTTGGTGTACACGGCTGGTCTGTGCACGTGCCGGATGGGCTTCCACTAGAGCCAGAGCGTGACATTTGAGTTACTTCCGCCACCTTTATCGCATGCGTATTTTAAATCTATGCATTCTCATCGTTGTGGCCCATCATCATCACAGCACCTACCGGCATCTACACCGGCCGCTATCAAGGGCGAACGACCAGTATCACAGGAGACCCAAGCGATTCCGAAGCATCATAAGGGCATCAGTTTCGAGGATCTCAATCAGATAGCAGCATTGAGCCACTTGATAACGTACCTCCTATTGAACTCGATGTTGATCGTGAGCGTAAGCATGGACGTGGGCGTGCACGTGGGCATGGCTGAGGATGTTGAGGGAGAGGAAGATTTCGAGGCTAACATTTATATAATTTTGATCGAACACATTGTATAACATATACAATAATATATACTTCTTTATTTAGATGATCTTTTTTTAAAAATTCTTATGTTTTTGTTGATATTCTTACCAAATTGAGCGTATCTTGTTGTTCTTCGAGTTTTATTGTCGAAATTTTTGTTGTTGTGAAAATTGTTGTTCTAAACTTATAAAAATTGTTGTTTAATACTTCTAAAAGTATGAGCTATGAAGATGTTTGTACTAAAGATGGTGAATGATTCACCGTCTTTAGTGAAGATGGTGGATGATTTATCGTCTTTATGAAGACGATCAATCATTCACCATCTTACGTACATTTTACCCCTCACTGCGGATTTTACAATCATTCACTCTAAACCCTTAATGCGGACAACCGGGTGAACGATTCACCATCTTAGTAAGTATATTGAGAAAGCGTTGAATGGTTTACCATTTTCATAAAAACAGTGAACGATTTACCGTCATTAGAGGAAANCCTGGAGTCGTTTAATAGTTGAACAGCGTTCGGATAACCATATTTCTCCTATACATCTAGTTTTTTCCGGTATTTAAACGTTTAATAAGAGTAAGTCTAAGATTTGAAGTACGCGACGTTTTGATAACATTAGAGGTTCCCCGATGGAAACTGAAGGAAAGGTGTAAAAGGAGGTAGGACGAGTGATGAGTTGGGTAGATGTAATCAGAGTTGAAACGAGTGTTGAAATCATGATGGAAAGTGAGAAGAGAAAGGGCTCCGATGTAGTGTTAGGCTTAGTGCAAAGCCATTTGGTTTTGGATTGTAAACTCTAGAAGAATCAAAGTATGTCGTTAGCCACGACGGTCTTCTACGGTTCAATTGTAGAAAAACTTTCTATTTCGGTATTAGGAGGTCTATTATTCGAGTCTGGTTTCGTTGAAGTGGTGACGTCTCCGTTAAGTAGTTTGTGAACCTCACGTTCTCTGTCTCTCACTCCTTTCCCACTGTGATTTTTGTTAGTGAGAGTCAACAAACGATTGAGCTACAAAGAGGCCTCTCCCCACCCCCTTCTCCCTCTCCCTCTCGACGGGCGGGCGCGGCGCGGGCGTGCACGACGGGGGACGCTCGCTGGGCGCGGTGCGCGACGGGCGACGCTCGCTGGGCGCGAGCCGTGGGCGAGCGCGGAGCGTGCGGGCGCGGACGTGGACGACGGGGGACGCTGGCTGGACGAGGCCCGCGGGTGAGCGCGGGGCCGAGCGAGGGCATACGGCGAGGGCGTGCGTGGGAGGAGGCGAGCGGCCGGGTGTGGGCAAGCATGAACGCACGTGGTGTTCCGTTCTTGCTGCCTTGTTGTCGCTAGTTTTTGTCCCCTATTTTTAGTCCCTTCTAATCTCTTTTTCTGCGGTTTTTTTTAAAGTTTGGCAAATCATAAATATTATCGGTCCCTCTCCATTTCCGCTCCTTCTCAGCGCTCGCGGTACGGATAGCCTGCCTTCCTCCGCCTGCCCTGCAGCCTGCCCTGTCCGTTGTCCCGCTCTCTTCCGCCTCGCATGCCCTCTTCCGCCTGCCCTACAGCCTGCCCTGTCCGTTGTCCCGCTCTCTTCCACCTCTCGGCAGTCTGCCCTGTACGTTGTTTCGCTCTCTTCCGCCTCTAGGCAGCCTGCCCTGTTCGTTGTCCCGCTCTCTTCCGCCTCTAGGCAGCCTACCCTGTCGGTTGTCCCACTCTCTTCCGCCTCTAGGCAGTCTGCTCTGTCCGTTGTCCCGCTCTCTTCCGCCTTTCCGTGGTAGTGCTTCCGCCTCTCCTGCTTTCCTGCCGCTCCCCCCGGTTGCGGCGCAGCATGCCTTCTTGCGCCGACGCAAGGGCTCACTCCTTTCGCTACCGCAGCGCCGATGCTTTCCCCCCCTCCCCTCGCGGCGGCATGCCCTCCCGCCTCTCCCGAGGTTGGGATCGCAGCGCCGATGCTTTCCCCCCCCCTCGCGGCGGCATGGCCTCCCGCCTCTCGCGCTTTGCGCCCCTCCCGAGGTTGGGATAGCGGGAAAGTATTCGAATATAACTAACAGTACCTAGAGTTATAGAAAAGTACATCAAGTAAACTATAAATAACCGGAAAAAAAATACCCGAACCCGAACAGAGATCCCGAAACAGAGAGTTCTAACCCGACAGTAGGCGAAAATAACAAGGAATAATGAAAAAGAAAAGAAAAAAAAACTCTCTATCCATCGTGCGATAGACCAAAGCAAATAAAGTAAAGTCTTTATTTGAAACGACTGCCTACACTTAGATATATATCTAAAACTGACATACCCTAGAGCCCATGGTTGGTAGTTTGGGAAACAATAAACGAGATCTCTAAAAGACAATAACAAGTAAAATATAAAGATGTCCAAAGATAAAGAACATTATAAAAAATTAAATAACTATATAATTATTAACAAAGTACAATCCAAAAAAACCAAGTACAAGCACAAGCGTAAAATTCAAAAAATAATCTAAGCCAAAACCTATCATCCAAAAATTCTAAATGAACCAAGCTTAAGCCTAATGCCTAAAGACCAAACCTAAAGTCCAACCCAAGGATCATAAAAACTCTTTAAAGTAAGCCAGCGTAGGCTGCTGTTATATCATATAGGCATGAAAACTAGAGAAAAGATGATTAAAGTTACCTAAAAGAGAGTGAATCCCGAAAAGCTCGTTACAAAAATTATTGTCGACAAAAAAAAAAATATCATATTTTTAAACTCCATCGTCGGATACCAAAGCATGAAAGAATGAATCATGATACACTCCAACACTAAACTGTAACATAACCAAAGAATGGAACGCTAAAATAAAATAAAAAAATAATAAGAGAGGTGATTAAAAAAAGCAATCCACATCACTGCTACAATGATAAGTTAGTTTCATGATTTCACCTATAAGTTATTTATTATCCACATTGTAGACTAAAAAAAACATATAAAAAATTGCTCTAAAAATAAAAAACCAACGGACTCAATGATTCTGATGGTGACTCATGATTCAACTATGTAAAATCTCAATGTACTATGAGAACACGATCTCAAACTTTAATGTATCTACCATAAACTTCAAATCAGAAAAAAAATTATTTTAACTATAACGATATTATAAGAAACAATAACAATTACACTTTCTTACAAATTGATGACTAATCTATTATATGTAAACGACATTCTTATATATATAGTATTTTATTTAGGAAACCGTAGAATCAGGCAGGCAAAAGTAGTTATGCAGGATCGTTTTAAAAAAAAAAAAAAAAAAAAAAAAAAAAATTATAAATCTCCTTTTCTTTATCTACGTTACTTGATCTTGTGTTTTCGTATAATTTTTTTTATGTCATGATAAGTGTGTGGGGTTTTCACTATATATATAGTATGGATAGCGAAATTTCTCACATTTTAAAAAAATGAACAGTGCACTACACTATTTATTTTTTTTTTAATAGATGGTTTAATTAACCACATTTAGTATATAAACCTTTACTTTACATAATTAACAAAAAATGGTTTTATTCTAATTCCTGGAAAAAACAGTGTTTCAAGTGTATCCCTAGGTTTCTTAAACATTAAATATTCTTAGATATATTTAATAAAGACAGGTTAAACATATTTTTTAATTAATCGAAACACTAAAACGTTTTCACCCGGTAATAAAACTTAAAATGTCTAAGCCCGACTTAAAAATCGTTTGACTGTTATTATAGAATAAAATAAAAGAGAGAAAAAAAAAAAGAAAGCAAGAAAAAAAAAAAAGAAAGGCTGGGAGGAGGTGGTGGAGACGATGGTAGCCGCTTCCGTTGCTCCCATCATGACGGAGGAGAAGGACGCCGAGGTGGAAGCGGAAGCGGCCACAGCCGTGGCTGTAGCCGCAGCTGTTACCTTCTCTTCTTGAGTCGTGACGGAAGCGGAGGCGGCTACGGCCGTAGTTGCGTTATGGCCTTCTCCTCTTGAGCATCACCGGCCCCTACTCTTGCCTAACCTGCCTTCGCTAATTCAACACTGATTTCTCCACGAACGGCGGACACTCTTATTCCTACTTTTAAATAGATAGAGGAAGTTCCTTGTTTTTTTTTTTTTTTACTATTTTTTCCTTATTTTATATTTATTTATTTATTTATTTAAAAAGAACTTTCTAATAATATATAGCAGTAACAATATCTTTTCTGATTCTTAATCTCTTCTTCCTTCTTTTTCTACCACCAACATGACAATTTTATTTGAACGTAATAAAGTGTTCTTTTAACATGACAAATTCTACTTGCAACGTGAGAAACTTTATTTTTAATGTCAGAAACTTTACTTTCAACGTGATAAAACTACTTTAAATATAACAAAATTTCTTTTAACGTGAGATGAAAAGTACCGTTGGTGAGCGATCACGCTCGGACAGGTGGGGCACGCGGAGCAGTTTCGCGGCTTTAGGTCTTTATTGGATGGAGGGGGCGCACTCCGAGTAGGAAGAGAGAGCTAGGGAGGAGAGAGTAGGGGAGGCAGGGTAAGCAGAGGTAGTTGGTGTGGAGGGTGATGTGGTGGCGGTAGCGAGAGGGGCCCGTCTCTACTACACCGCCGTCGCTACCGTTACCACCACCTCGGGCCCCTCTCTCACACGCCGCTGCTGCAACCACCACCTCGCCTTCCGCACCAACTACCTCTGCTCGCTCCATCTCCCCCTCCGTCTCTGCCTACCCTTCCCCCTCCTCCTTTCCCTCCTTCCAAGCTCCCTCTTCCTCCCCTTTTTCCCAAGCTCCCTCCTTCTGAGCCTAAATCTGTGGAACGCAAGTGGTACAAATTACTAGAACAACTTGTACCTTGGTTTAACAACCACCACCACCGCAGCGCCGACGAACCCTCATCTCTCTGGGAGCGCGCCCCCTCCATCTAGCAGAAGCCCAAAGTCGTGAAGTTGCGTCCGTGCACTCCACCTCTCCGAGTGTGATCGCTCTCACCGGCAGTACTTTCTTTTCACGTAATAAAATATTTTATCACATTAAAAATAACTTGCTCATGTTGAAAGCAAATTTTCTTACGTTAAAAATAGAGTTTCTCACGTTGCAAGTAAAATTTGTCACATTAAAAAAACATTTTATCACGTTGGTAGTAGAAAAAGAAAGTAGAATAGATTAAGAACCGGAAAGAATATTGTCACTGCTATATATTGCCAGAAAGTTCCTTTTTAAAAAAGAAATAAAAAAAAATGAAATACGAAGAACCTCTATCTACACAGAAAGTGGAATAGGAGTTCTCGGCGCTCATGAAGGAGCTGGTGCTGGAGCAACGAAGACAGGTAAGGCAGGAGTAGACGAGGGTGAAGCTTAAGAGGAGGAGGCCGCGGTGCAACTACAGACCCGGCCGCGTTCGCCTCCGCCGAAGCTCAAAAAGAGGAGACCGCGGGTGCAGCTACGGCTGTGGTTACTTCCGCCTCCGCTTTCCTCTCCTCCGTCGCGTGCGGGAGCAATGGCAGCGGCTCCAGACCTTCTGCCACCTCCTCCCAACCTTTTTTTTTTCTTTTTTTCTCTTCTTTTGTTTTTGTTTTTTTTTTTTTTATAAAACTAGTCAAACAACTTTAAAATTAGGTTTAGATGTTTTAAGTGTTATCACCGGTATGAAACGTTTTAGCATTTTGATCCTTTAAAAAATATGTTGAACCGGTAATAAAGAGTTGGTGTTGGTTTCAAGGCATGCTGGCATGTCCATTCGGTGTTCTTTTCTGTGCTTTCTTTACCCGGGTAAAAATTTAGTGTAGGTTTCCGCATAAAATGTTCCTAAATGTGTCAGAGATAGAGTTGGTATAGGTTTCCGAATGACATGTTAATTGTCTAATGTTTTTAGATGAATTTCTTTGTCAATATATAAATAAGAGAACTTGAGACTAAGTTAAAGAAAAAACTCTCTCTCTCTCTCTCTCTCTCTCTCTTACTATCGCACGATGTTTAAACAAATAATAAAAATCTTTATTTCAATAGACTTCTATATTTCATTAATCTAAAGCTAAAATCTTAGAGCTTATAGTTGATACTCTACTAGTTTAGAAAATGGTGAACGTAATCTTTAGTTAGCCATAACTTTTATCAATTTTATTTCAAAGAATACTTATCCCATTGATGATAATTTCCTCAAACCACACCTCTAAATATAAACACCCTGCCACTATAGGGGTGGAAACAGTTAAGAAAAAGTTGAACATTATTTAACTCCACGGTTTATACCCTTCCTTAACTGTTACAAAAAAATACTACTTGATCCCCTTCCCGGGGCACTGGGTGCTGGGCGTTGGGCAAGGCAATGGTAAGGATTAGCCCAGGTCCGAATTTGTCCCCGGGCAATTCAGCTCAGAACAAGCCCAGCCTGAAAGCTATGGGCTTAATCTTAACAGTTGATCCCAGTACGCAACTTTGTCTCCGGGCTTTATCGAAATGACAAAATCTGGGTCGAGCCAGGTTTTGAGCGTTAAAACTGGTACACACCTACGCAGGGACATGTTTGATACGCACGTGTGAATTCGTGTACATATGACAAGATGTTGTATATGAGAGCATAAATTTAGAAACCTATCATAAAAGGCACATAATATAGTGTATAAATAAATATATCAACATGTCATGAACAATAGGTTTTACCTGGATTTATTCGGGGCTATCCTTTACCCGAAACCCGGTTAAAATAAAGAAACTGTTACAACCCGGTTCAAGATCAATCCTTTCAACACATATTACGACGAAGGGTCAAACACATATAACAACGGTCTTTTTTTGTAACCTCCATTTAATGTTCGTTAGATGATAAGAGAGGATGTGATAAAAGATGTTTTTTTATTTTTATTGTTGTTAGGGCTTGTACCGGAAATCTTAAACAAGGCATATTTTTATTCCGAGGACAATCAAACGGTACTATCAAATGGTAGTGTTCAACAACCCGAAGCGACTCGTAAAAATAGGAAGTTGAATCCTCGGTTATTAATGTCACTTCATAGAACATAAGGTCTTAAATTCACAGTGCCATGCTTCGACATGGTTTTTTATAAATAAAAAGTTATAATTATATAAAATTAATGAATAATATATTATAATAGTTTAGAAAATATGAGATAATTCATTTGATAAAGGTCAAAGTACTCTTGGTATATAGTAGTCGTACTCCGGGTATAGAATGGTTATTAGTAGGGTCATACCGTGCCACCCGTTTTGGTTACGGTTACACGTGAATTTAGGAACGAGGCATGTAAACACATCAATGGTTTAGTCCTTAAGTTGATACTAAACTATTTCTATGTTTATTTGAGATTACTACATCTGCATTGTAATCGTAAACTGCCTGTTCTGTTGCCGTTAAAAAAAATTTTTTACAACAGTCACAAAGGAATTCTATTACTGTCTACTGCCAAAACCGAGAAAGTGCGTGTTTGGAAAGATTTTGGTAGACAAGCTCCTAGTATGATGTTTAGGTAGAAAGGGAAAGTTAGTGTTTAAATTCTTCTTATCATTGTTCGAAAACGAACGTTTTCTATAATAAGACATGTTGTCAACAATGTCTAAAGTGATTATAGCGCTCTTGATCATTTATAATAAGAGAGAAACAAAAGTGGATCTAACTCTATAATAGAGGTATTTGCTAGATTGTTATGTTTGTTTCGTTACAATATGTTTGAACAATCAACTTGTGCTAATCATGTATCTTTTAATCTTCAATACATGGAAAATGTGTCACGAAGAAGGGGTCAACTTGAACACCTTACCTCTAAGAATCTACTTAACACACCCGAACGAAACGGCAACTACTTCGTCGTCGACCAAACCCTTACGATATTACACGAAAGGCTTGATCTCCTTATAATGTCGCTCATGTTATTCCTAGTGTTGTCATGTCTTGTTCCGGACGTATTTGGTGGTAATTTTGAACAAGTGTCCTCCCTTAATATAATTGTATTTTCCTTGTTCCTTTGTAATTCTTGTTCTTCTTTTGTAAAGCCATGAAGTTTAAAGTATAACGAGAGAAGAAACAAAATTCTTACCGGACAAGATCATATTGGTACTCTTGAGGGCTGGATCAAATCTACATCTAGGTAATAAGTTTACTACGAGCCAAATCACACTATTCTAGTTCGAAACGATGTGACCACAAGCTTTGTCTCGGTGCTTAAAGTATCAACTAACTTGTTCTTCTTAATACTTTTAAACATCGACATCCAACCGGGACTATATTTGTTCTTGGGTTGGTCTGATTGTTGTGTTTAGATCGTGCCACGTCTCCTTTATCCGGATGTGACCTGACCCGGCCGTATCCCGTTGTCGTAAATCCATATAAGGTCTTGGTCTGGAGTGTATTTGCGTAGGGTTCGGGTTGTTCAATGACGGGGAGTATTACGAAATGCACGTTACTATTCGGTTTATATTTTGAGGTTCGTTTACAACAGTCATAAGACATGTACAGTAAGTAGCTGCTTCTTGTGAGACATAATAACTACAAACAAACGGAGTAGACGAGTTATAAATAATCAAGTATGTAATCAACTTACCTGAAAACGTTCTTACGATGAAGATTTCAAAGGTCTAATTAATTTATCGTTTAAAGGAACTCTTATATTAAACGACTCTTTAAAAGAGTTATTATATGGTTTCTAACGGGGTTTGATAAATGTCTTGACATTGTATGATATCTTCAGGCTCTCTGCTCTCTGCTCACTGTCTGGCGTTTTCATCTTCGGTATTCAGGTCGAGCGAGAGCACCTAGGGATAACATCATAAACGTGTTCATATTTCAACGCCGTGTCATGGTTTCCTTACCTTTATATGTAGGATCTTCTTTTGACATTCCTCTTGAATATTCATAGCTCTGTTTTTATTACCTTGTCGTCATCTAATTAATTAACCATTTATCGATTTTTTTGTTTATAAAGGTTCCCTGCGTATGAGTGCTTGTGGTGGGTTAAGGTGTGGGTTTTGTTCCTTCTCCGAACAGCTTGTAACAGTTAGAGCCTAGAAGAAGTAGAAAATAGTTTTATATGAAAGGCGGTGTTAGTAACGTTAGTGTTCGAGAGGGACTTTTTTCATAAATTCAATGCTAGTTCTTACTATGAAGTACACATTAATAAAGACATTATTATTGTCGGTGTACGGGGTATAGGGAGAGGTCGTCAATGTGACCGTCACCTTCTATCGAGCTTGGTATATAAAGTATGTAGATTAAATAATCGGTGTTGTATAGCTATACTGTCTAAACCAGTTTTAGGACGTTCAGTTTTATTTAATACTATGGATCTCTTCATAATTATATCCTTTTGTAAATGGTACGAGGTAAACACGTGCTCTACCGTGATTTTACTGTGCCAACTCCAGAATCTAGGGGGGATAAGTCGAAGGTTAAAGGACGAATGTTGTCATAATAGTAATACTAAAGTTAACTCTCTTCGAATAGGTATTCGTGAACAACGACCTTATTCGTTTAATGATGTAGTTAGTGGGTTTCGTTTTGTTCCGACAAAGGCTAAATCTGATAACTGTTCCCTTTACTGGTTTTTTTCCATATTTTTGTTGTTAAGTTGTCCTTGTTTTTCTAATGATTTATAGGTTCAATATGTCGTCAATTGATAAAGTCCAAAATGAAACTTATTACACTATCCAGATCTAAAGATTGTGTAAAAGTTTACCGTGGATGTTTGACTTCAGTAATTGTTATCGTGGGATACTTTGTCTTCCTGGTTCTTAAAAAACGATTTAATACTTATACATATACGAATCTCTTCAAGTTTATTTTACGTTGAAAACTAGTATTCTACTAAGTGTCGGTATATATAGTATCTTTTACACGACTTTCTCTGTAAGAGCATTACTTTTCTAGCTACCGAGTACTAGAAAACTAACTTTTCTAGATACCTTACTTACAGTACTGGAAAATCTGCAACTTTCGATTAAGTGAACCCTGAATAATTTTGAAGTTATTACTTGAATGAGTATATAATCTGTTAGATTAAATTCATAAATTGTCGTATCAAAAATTTTTCGTCTAAATGAACTACCTTGACAATCCGACTACGTTTGTGGTTTTCTTACTATTTCACTTTTAATTCTTTAAAGAGGTTCAGTTATTATGACTTAAAAGAAATAAGTTATAAGGAGTTCCGAAATGAAGGAGACGCATTTGTTCATTTGTTAAAGTTTTTTTATAGTTGACTACTTATTTATATGTTTACATTCGTATACTGGACGATGTGATTATCCTTCATGTTCATGCGATCTCGAGCAGTGTACATAGATTTATTTTCTTTAGATTCAAAGGATTAAAAGGGCTATGTTGGACATGAACTTTGTACGAGAATCAAAACACAAATCATTATTAACATAAGTTAATGACACAAGAAGTCTACATAGACTCATTTCTTTGGTTTCGAAGGATTAAAAGGTCTAAATTGGATTTGAATTTGGTAAGTAACTCAAAACACAAATCATTAATTTGATGTATCTTAATATTACGATTTTATATCGGATATTAATTATTGATGATCACAGTGTGGACTAGAAGCAAAAAGGAGAAGGTCTCTCGAACGATGTAGAATTTAGAAGTTCATATGCTGTTGGATTCTCCTACAAAAACACTGTTGTTACCGTTTTCCTGATTTATGGATCCGACGAAACTTTCTCGATAGCTTCGAACGATTGACTAATACCTTTTAATACCGTATAAAAACCCTTCAAGTCGTTATTCTAGTACACCGTTGGTTATACGGCTGGGTAATCTTTCATAACCTAAGGTAATCGAGGTTCGGTGGATTGTTCTAGAATATCCTATATAGTCTCCTCGTTGGGTTGTGTTTATGTAACTTTAGATGTTATTCTTCTTGCAGTTTATTGTCGCTTTGATAAGGTGGTCAAACCGTTAAGTCGAGATTATTATCTTTTAAGTGTTAAGGTCCTGAGTTAAATGAAGGATTTAACCCCTTTATTTATCCGATATATATGAACGTTTCATCACCTTACGGTTAAACAGAGTATTTTCAAAATGAATTGTCTGTATAGCTGTAAACCTTTGAATAGGGAGAAGCAGTTAGCTGGTCAATTTTGGCTGTTAAAGGATTGTTTTTGACTAGTAGGTCAGGAGTTTAATTATAGAAAAAATTGTAACAGTAGTAGTTAAAAGTTAATTATATGGAGATGACTTAGAAAGTACAGGAAGAGGTCTTTGGTATTGAATATTTTGAGGATTTTTTAGAAATTTTTTATTAAAAGTGTTACAGCATTGTCTGGATTACCAATTTTTTCCGGTTAGATGTTGTTGTAAAATGCCCCTAGATAGATATGCATAACGGGGAAGTTTTAAAATGATTGTTGGCGTAGTGTCTTGTGTATTTCCCGTTGATTTTTGCTTAGCTAAATGATGTTTTTTGCTTCTAAACGAGGGTTCGACTTCGTTTAGCCCTTTCTCTTCGCGTGGCGATTACGTACTTTAATCTGAGGTCCTTTGCTTTTTTAATGTTTATTTAGTCGTTTTATCTTGAAATGGAGGAGCTAAGGGTCGAAGAGTCTACCCTAGCTCACATCTCCCTCTCTCTCTCTCTCTCTCCTCTCTCTCTCTTCCTCTCTCCCCCAGCCAAACGCGAGACATAATACATTCTTCCCCATCTCTCTCTCTCTCTCTCTCTCTCTCTCTCTCGAAAAACAGCGAACGACTCCTCCCAAATACATATGTCACGCTTTGGGCCATTGCAATTGGCGGCTTATTCCTTTATCTTATATGCGCCAGGTGCTCATTAACACCAAGGCACGTAAGCCACATGACTTGTCCAACCAACTACGTAACCCTGTCTTTAATAACGGACGTGGCCCACATATTCATTGGAATATGTGGTATATGAAGTTACAGATATTAACTACGGGTAATAGTTTTCTAAATATATAATTTTTAGTATTTGAATAATTACGAAATGATTATCTAAAAATTAAGAATATTAAAAAATCCATTTCTGAAAAAATTTACCATACTTAACATAAATAATTTAATTTTAAATTAAAATTTCATAACCGATATTTTTTTTTTAATCCATAGTATATATTTTTATATACATGTGGTTCTCATCACTTATTTAAAGGTATTTAATTACCTTTCCTCTTCACTACGTATGTAAGGTTAATCACCCCAAACACCTACTTCACCGTTTCGACCAAAATTCCCGAAAAAAACGTTTATCGGGGTATTTTTTAAAATAAAAGCTTTTATCGGGACACATTTTTAATAAACGTTTTTACCGGGACCAGGGCGGGGCAGTCGCGGTGCAGTCGCGGTGCGCCCGCCCCGACCCGGTTAACATATTCAACTTGTGCCACTTAGTAAGTGGCACAAGTTATGTTCTAAAAACATAACCTGTGCACAGGTTATGTTTTAAAAACATAAATATAACCTGTGCCACTTACCAAATGGCACAGGTTATGTTTTACCGATTCACCCTATATAAAGATAACCTGTGCCACTTACCAAATGGCACAGGTTATGTTTTACCGATTCACCCTATATAAAGATAACCTGTGCCACTTACCAAATGGCACAGGTTATGTTTATAAAGCTAGAATCGATAAAACATAACCTGTGTCACTTACCAAGTGGCACAGGTTATGTTTATGTATGCTGAATCGGTTTTTACCGATTCAACACCCACAAACATAACCTGTGCCATTTGGTAAGTGGCACAGGTTAATAAACATAACCTGTGCCACTTACTAAGTGGCACAGGTTATCTTTATATAGGGTGAATCGGTAAAACATAACCTGTGCCACTTGGTAAGTGGCACAGGTTATGTTTTTAAAACATAACTTGTGCCACTTACCAAGTGGCACAAGTTATATTTGTGAACCGGGTCGGGGCGGGCGCACCGCGACTGCACCGCGACTGCCCCGCCCTGGTCCCGGTAAAAACGTTTATTAAAAATGTGTCCCGGTTAAATTTTTTTTTTTTAACAGTCCCCCGATAAACGTTTTTTTGGGGTCAAAAGATGCATTTTTAATACGAAAAAAAAAAAAAAAAACGGGAAGTTTGATAATACTCCTCGAACTATCATGAAATATTAAGTTTGTAAATTAACAATGTTAATTCAAAATATCCCATGAAGATAAATGACTTATTATTATACTACGACTGTATCACAACTACATTATAATATTAATAATAGTGTGATCATTATGTATGCGGTAAGTTAGTTGATTATATGTAATATAATATCTTGTCTATAGATATTGTTATTGTGTTTTTCAAATTTGACTTTTAATATTATTTAGTTCATAAATCTCGATTTCACAGTATGTGATATATTAAATTCTTCTCTTTTACATTAGATCGGATTTTTAATTAATTTAAACACAATTGTGACTGTGATTAAGATTTACACATAAAACATATAACGGGATGTCTCCTTCCATTAATTAATTACCACGTTAACGAATATATAAGGACTTTTCAAAAGCTGAAAGACTAAATGAAGAGAATCTTCCGATTATAAATTTTATGGAAAAAATGTAAAGTTAGATAAAGTTTTTAATTTTAGACAATTACTTGAGCCAATAGAGATAATTTAATGATAAAAATGGAAAAGTTTATATGAGAAGATGTTAGTGACTAAAAAAAATAAATGGGAATTTAGTTCCCATGTTTTTTATAAAACGAGAAACCGGAAAAGTTTATATAGGAAGATAGTAGTGGTTATAAAGAATAAACGGGAATTCAATTCCCGTTTTAATCGTAAAATTAAAAAAAAATTAATACCATCTATAAATTGAGTGCAAATTAAGTTTAATTGAATTGCCCACTATTGACATTCACATGAAACCTTATTGCCTCCTTGTATATTCTACATATAACCTTTCTTTTTTTTATTATACCTATTTATTCTATAAAAGTTTCAAAATTCCCTATATATCTGTTAATAGGGAATTAATTATGTTTACTTTAAGGCACCTGCCAGTACTACTACACCATCTGGCTTGTGTTACTGCAGTCTCGGGACCTGCGGCGGGACCACGGTGCAGTCACCATGAAGGTAAAGCTTCACCGCGTGGTTCGCTCTGGCGAAGCATGCCGAGACTGCACCGTGAGGCACCAGCACGCGCAGGTTGCTTGCTTGTTTGTTTGTTTGTTTGTCGAGATCGCACCCTGGGCGCTACGTCACAGCATCGCTGCACCGTCACTGCAACCTAACTGAGCCTCGACTGCACCTGGGGTCGCCTAGGTGACCACTCGAGGCTTTGAGCTTCTGCTGGTTTTTTTTTTTTTTTTTTTTTTTTTCATGTTTCGACGTTTCTAGGCTCGACCCCTAAAAATGTAGATTTGGGGACGAAAATAATTCGCGCCAAAAACAAGAATTTTTAATCTAAGTAATTATTTATTATATCTTTGTGAAAAAAGATTTTTATTTATTTATTATTATAGCTTTATTATTAAAATTAATTGCTAACCGGGTGCAGGCGTTAGCAATCCACACGCACAGTTTGAGGGGAGTGTCAGTAACGGTTGAGTACCTCCTCAGTACCCGTGTACGTTTATTAGAGGGTCAAAAAAGGAAGAAAAAGAAAAAAAAAGTAAAAAACCTTAAAACGAGCATCCGAAACAGTGTAGTCTTGGGATGGAAAAATTTATAAACACATAATCAGGCCCCGGTTTAACTTATAGATTGGTGATTTGATGCATGATCACGTCTCTTTCATCCTTTTTTAAAGAACGTGTATTAAATCAACCAATACGAAACAGAATCGGATTAGAATTAATCCTATTCATACTTCAATCGACAACAAGAAAAATATTGTTCCGGAATATTCCCTTAATTCATTGTGTTACTATTATTTCATTTTAATAAAAAAAAAATTTTTTTTTTTTGGGATTCTAGCTTAGTTTAGGCTTCTTTACGAAATTATACGTACAAACGAACAGCGAAAAGGTTATTACCTCCACCGATCGAGGTCACCCAACATAGACTCCGTAATCAACCAGAAAATATTCCACTGCTATCACTTTTATTAATCGGGATTGCGTCAACGGTTTTAACCTATTCATACACCTCAAACCACTAAATAAAAGAATTAGCTCTTAATTTGTTTCGATCGACCTAAGTAAGCTAAGTACTTGGTCGAGCTAGACAATATATTAAGTGAACTTATCTCCCTATTCTTGAAATTTGATTTTCTTCAAATTTTTCCATATCTTGCTTTTTATTTCCCCACTAAAAGAGAAAAGGTTATATATACTTATAAGTGCTTAGTTGGGTCTCGGAAACGTTACACTAGAATTAATGGTTCGTTATCGTTCTACGTATGTTATGTTTGTAACAATCAAGAGGTACGTTAAAGTAATAGGAGTCTGATGAAGCCCTAATTATATTAGCTAATAATAAAGAACAAACTCGACGTCCTCGATACCTTTAGGTTGCCTTTTCGGTCTCTTCACTGGTTTTCTTTACTTGAGCCACTTTAGCAATAATGTTATTATCTTTGTGTTTTTCGACAAAATAAAGTGTCCAGTTTAAGAGGTGGCTCACCTCGCTCTAGCCACAATAAGTTAACAGAGGCTATTTTGTTTACATAACTATGTTATCGAATAAAGGCTTTAAATATGGGCAGGCTAGGTTAATACGATTCTAGACTATTTTCTATCTATTTATCAAGTTCTCCTTGTCTTTTTCCTTCTAACAGTATTTTAAAAAACTTTTAGAAGTAAACGAACCCGCTGATTTAGTAGTAGTAGGGTGTGTAGGGCCATCAAGAGACCCGCCGTTTGAGCCAAAAAGGGACAACGGCGCATGTAGACGAAGGAGGTGAGAAGCTGGCCACCTGTAGGTGTAACTAAACGTTCGGTTAGTAGTATGAGTTTGATGTTTTAGTTTTTTCCCTCAATTCTTGACGTTTAATACTACTTTGTTCAAGAAAGTTGTCTCACCTTATAGAAACATAAGTAATTATAAAGAAATAATGTACTTAAAACGGGGTTTTTTTTTTTTTTGTTACATCAGGGATCCATAGGGTTTAATAGATCGGTTTTCTCTCGGGTTAGTTCTAATCCCGTCCAAACTCATCTTGAGAATTTACTCGTGTTATCGAACAAGCTGTTCAAGGGGTTGCTGAACATGTTCGTCGGCTTCTTTTCGGAATTTAACACTGAAGATAAAAGTCTAATTCTTCGAGTAAAGTCGAAGACCGGTGTCGCTTTCGAGGTTTGTTATTCCAATAGTTTAACGGATCAACGTAGAATAACCTCATCTCTTCGATCAAAGTCGAGGTCCGGTACGTCCATAGTTCATAACGTAATCGAACAGTTCAATAAGTTGATACTAAAATTTATGAGTCCCGTGGACTTACAAACGTTTCAATACGCACATAGAAAATCCGGTAGGTCGTTGAAGGTAGAGATTCATTTTCCGCAAGTGTAGACGGTTGTAAAGGAGAAAACAGCCATCAAGATAAGCAGGACTATCTTATGGACGATGGGTGAACGAGACTTCAAGTTCGTATCCCTTTCCTTAGTGGACCTAGTTCAAATGCTTACGCAATCATGTCACTAAAGTTCGTTATTTCTGATGACTAATTTTAAGAGTTCCCGTTTTCTTTTCGGATTAACGGTCGCTTATCTTGGAAGGTACCATAAGGTTACTTCCTCTCCTTACCCCGCTCGAGACCACCCTTTTGTACGAACATCTCACCAGGTTGTGCCAACAGTAGTTGTCAGTGATATGGCAAGTAGAGCTCCTTTCCCTTTACTATAAATATAGACTATCTTTTCTTGTTTGTTATTCTTAGTTCTTTGCTTGTTTACTAAACACATGATTCACACTTTTAAATTTAATCATACACCTCAGATTATCATTTTTTGAACGTTCTATACTTGTCTATACGTCACAGTTTTATACCAATTGCAGTAACACTGTTAGATTCGTTGAAATTTTATTCACGGAAACTGTATAGTTCGGAATACGTATTTCACTTCTTAGGAATGGTGATCAACTAAGACCAGATCGTTCTTTTCTTTTGTCTAAACAATATGTACGAAGTGGCATTTTTCTTTTTTTTTTCACGTATTACTGTAGTGGCATTTTTTTTTTTTCCATGTACGGTTGACATTATTTTTTTTTTTTTTTACCTGGGTTATTCCTTATTCTACGCGGGGGACTGTTATACGTATGGGACACGTCACGTATTACTGTAGTTGGAACTGACTTGACGGTAGAAGTTTATGCTGTCACGGTAGAAACACCCACGAGAATTAGACACTGTGTAAGTGTGTTGTATTCTAGTCATATACATATATGAAAAAAGGAATTACTTCTGGACCTAAAGGGAAAGTACCTGTTAGATAACCAAAGGGTGAGTGGCACTCTTTCTCGAAAATGGTATCTCACTTCGGTGTATCACAGTATCGGTCCGACGAAGTACCCTCAAGGTCACCGACGGCTAGCTGAACGTTACACTTGAAGAAACCGTTTAGATCGCTACAGGGAGCTTTATAGTTGACGTGATCGACTCGAGGGTTAATATTGGTGCTGGACAGTTTACTGTTCTTGTCTTATTCCGGTATCATGATGAAGGTGAACAGGTGTAATCTTGGCTTTCGTACTAATACTATACATTGTGAACGCAACGATCTGAGTCAACTAACTATTTTTGGTTGATTTAAATTCCCTTCAATCACTTTACATATGAACCAGTTGTTTACCGAGTCCCTGTGCCATTAACACCGATACGTCAACGGAGGGCCCGGTTCGTAGTTAAGGACGTTTTATTGTACATTTTGTAGGCCTTCACTACTATACAGCTGGTAATGACGAGGTTTCTAAGTACAGTACGAAGATATTATAAAGGTGTTTTCTCTTTGAGCTTGCAGCGATTTTGAATCATGAGTTAAAAACTTTTAGGTGTAGATTAAGGAAGTCTTAGGCGTTTGGTTAACGGAGGTAACAATCAAAGTTTACAGGATGTAGGTTCGGTTTTAAATCTGTCGAATCGTCTAGTTTAACGGTGTGATTAACGAAACACGTTTAAATAACCACGATTGTCAAGATAGTAGGTGTGACTTTACGACATTTGTCTAGGGGGAAAAATAGTGGTTAGAATCGATGAACATTTAATAATTGTAAGGGATAATTTGTAATATTACAAGATACAAGCTCTTGACGTAACCGAGTTAGCAATTGAGCGTAAGTCACTTAAGATTACAAAGACCTCTCATTATTCTACGAGAATCAAATGAAAGATCTAACAATGTTCTAGTACGAGGTACGTCTTTTCACAAAAACTGATTAAAACTAATTTTTCCCTAGTCTTTATTTCTTTATGGTATCCTCGTTGTCTTATTCTCACTAGTCTATTGCTATTATATATCTTTTGACTATTGTTCCTTAGCGCTTAACCCTGGAGGCGATAAAGTGGAGTTTTCTTTTGACAATCAATGTTTGACCCTGCTCTCTTCAATTATGGACCTTAGAGGCGTTAGGCTCCGAGCCACATTACGGGCAATGTGTGGTGTTGGGGTAGCATTTTGAGGGAGAGCAGCGGGGGTAGCGGTAACGGCTGGGAGGAGCTGGAGTGGAGGGTTGGGGGAGGGAGCAGGGAGAGGTGGGCGTGGTGGAGCCAGGGTTTGGACTGGTTAAGCGTGTTTAGCTTAACCGCTTACTGTTGTATGTCTTTGTTTGTAGGGAGCATTGACATTATGGAGATACAAACCTCTGGGAGACCTATTGATACTTTGCTTGAGAAGGTGCTTTGCATGAACATCCTCTCTTCTGATTATTTTAAAGAGCTTTACAGATTGAAGACTTACCACGAAGTTATTGATGAGATTTACAATCAAGTCGATCATGTGGAGCCATGGATGACCAGCAACTGTCGAGGTCCTTCCATCACAATGCTCATTCCTAGCCCACCCAAAAAAAAAAAAAAATCCATGACAATACTCATTCCTAGCCCACCCAAAAAAAATCCATGACAATGCTAATGTGCCCTTTTATTCTGCTCTCTAACATGATATTTGGTTACTTTTGTCATATTTTTTAACAGCTAACTTTTGATGCCTCCTGGTAATGCTCCACCTTTCAAAATCTATCTTGGGAGCATCAAAGACCAAACTCAAATATGTAAGAATAATATACTTTAAATTTGGCTAACATGGACATACTATGGAGATGGTCAACATTTAGTTAAAGCTTCATGACTATCATCTCCAATCAGATTACTGAGACAAGGTAATACACAAACAGAGAAAGCGCTTAAAGAGAGGGCATTACAGGAAAACTTAAAAGAAGATGAATAAAGCGTTTTGATTATGGACGGAATGACCAGGTCCCTGATGTTGGTTCGATCTCTAGAAATTCAATGGATGTAAGATGATTTTTCTTTATCTCTTCTTAAATTTCCTGCTAAAACTTATATTCACCATCTTAGGTAAAATTCTTGTAATGTAGTTTTCAAGTTCATAATGTTGGTTCTTCCTTCTTCCTCAAAGTAGTTTTCTTAAATGATTCATGGATAATAACACATTTACTCCTGGATTTCCTTTTGAGTTTCAAATGCTACTATTTAGTCCCTAAAGCTTGAGCCCAATTTGTGTTTCATCTTCAGAGTCTCGATTTATTCCCTGAAATTCGATAGAGATTGCAATTTCTTCCCCAAAGATTGACCTTGATTATGATATCGTTCTCGGATTTTTAGCTTTAACAAAGAAGAACTTCATACTGGTGCTAAGTTATTATCTTATCAGAAGGTCGACTAATGGAAGGACTTAATTGTAATGCAATGCAAACTTTATGTGCAAAATTCTTACAATTGACATCATGAGGACAATTTGAAATGAAGGTCGATCTTCAACTATTGTTTTTTCAATAAACTTCTGCTTAGTATATGTATCACGTTATTCACCACTAAGTAAACCACTGCATCTACCTAATTTTCTCTTTTCTTTAAATATACTTGGATCAAGCTTATTGACCAAATGCGTCAGCATTATCTTCTGGAATTGTACAGGTGAAGTTTTTCTTTGTAATAGATTAAGCGCATAGTGTTACGTTATATGTCGATTGGTGAATATTTACTGTAAAATCTGAAAGACCTCATCTGCAATCATCATATTTTAAGAGGTTCTTGATCACATTTGATCAGTTAGATCCATGTAGGACCCGCCTAATGAAAACTAATAGTTGAGTGGTTGCGACCTGTTCAAGTGTCTGTCAAATTAACCTTTAGCTATTTGGTGTATATACTGCATTCTAATGGGTCTTACAATGCACACCAGAACCTACTTTGGTGTTTCAATTGGTTGCTAATTAGCTAATTTATATTTTCTGCTATGGATTGATGTCCTCTTTGCAATTCTTTTCCGTTCAAATCTTTTGGCCAATTTACAATTAGTAGTTAATCAACAGGATTAGCTATTCCCTTTTGTGTAATTTGTCTACTTAAAGGATGTTCATATTCTAATTCTGTCTGTCCTCCAAATTGCTTGTAGGAAGTTCGTTCTCTTCCTACTAAGGGTGGAATTTTTGGCCCCAACCCAAGAACCTGATAATACCCGATTCGATTTGGGTAGGGTAATAGTTTTGATGCCTTGCACAAAAGAACTTTCAGATAGGGTACGGATAAATAATTTCTACAGGAAAATCTTTTGTATGGGGTAAGAGTAAGGGGTCTATCCATTTGGGTATTGGTTCTAGGACTTTATGGGACAACCTGATCTTGCTTAAGCCGATTCTCTCCAATTCAAAAAGCTTTTGTTAAATCTAAACCTTTTAAATGCAACACTTACATCCACTACTTTCTTTGCAGGAACATCACGACAAAAGCCAAGCTGATTTTCTCTCTTTTAATAGAGGGCTAATGGCTGGTAGCCAATCGGCTCCAATTTTAACTGAAAAGAAGCTCGAATCCTCAGAAAGAGTAAAGGAGTTGCGTCCTTCCTCGACAAAGAAGTTTCACACTTATGTCCTTCCCACTCCAGGTGACACCCACAGCGCTTCTTTATCAGGACCAATCAATCCAGACCGTCAATCTCAGCCGACGCAACTATGGCACACGTCTCCTCTCCACCCAAGTATGTTCACAAAGGATTCGAGAGAAAATGAAACACCACCTCACACAAGAACACCCAAAGAACAGTCCGTTCTCAGAGAGAGCAACATTAATAGTTGGCCGACGATATTATCTCAATTCTCATAGAAAATTACCTGCCTTACTTTGATCACAGTTAGATCTCATATCTTTCACAGTAAGCAACTAAACTACATGGTCTTAGAATTTCACCAACTTCGGCATTGAGCTGTTGAAACATTTAATTGAACTATTGTAGTCCTGGAAATCTTGATTCACCTTTTATTTTTTTTCATGTTTATGAGAAAAGATAGTTTTGGTTTTTCTGTATGTTTTCTAATATAGTTGTGTTAGAGTCTTATCAGTTTCTTTTTCTTTCTCTTTAAGAAATTTATCGCTGGAATGGAATCTTGCAGGATTGTATGATTGGCGTTCTTGAGAAACAGAATTGCTAATATTTTTCTTTTTCTTTGAGAAATTTGTGGTTGGAATGGATTCTTACAAGATTGTAATGATTTGCACTCTTGAGAAACAGTAGTTAGACCAAAACCTTTAATTGTGGTGGACTTGCAAATAATGC
>NC_033622.1:7643133-7682047 GCF_001540865.1 Ananas comosus
AATCATTTTGGGCTTTGGTGCAAGGCTTTAAACCACAATTCTCGGGACTCGAACCATAGGTCGGAACACTATCAACGACCCACCAGAAAGTCCGAAAAAGTTCAGAACACAGTCGATCACTCGAACCCCACAATTTGCGAGGTCCAGTGCGTCACAGCTTACTAGCCAATTCTGGAAGGAGTTGTTCAAGCTCATGGGTACCCAACTTAAGATGAGTACTGCATATCATCCAAAGACCGATGGACAAATTGAAATAGTTAATAGGTGTTTGGAAACCTACTTGTGTTGCATGTGCTCGGGACATCCCCACAAATGGTTTAGGTATCTATCCCAAGCAGAATGGTGGTATAATACCAATTATCACACTTCTTTGGGTATGACACCTTACTAGGCACTATATCGGATCGCTCGCCCCGGCCTTTAGCGGCCGCTGCAGTGGCAGCTATTGCACCAGCAGTCAAGGACTAGATGATAGAGAGGGAAAAATTAACTAGAGAACTAAAAGATCGATTAAGTACAGCCCAAAACCGTATGAAACAACAAGCGGACAAACATTGGAAGGAAAAGGAGTATTCGATCGGAGATTGGATATACTTGAAACTACAACCCTACAGGTAGATTTCTGTGGTTGCAAGAAAGAATCCTAAACTGACGGCAAGATACCATGACCCATTCCAAATCTTCGAAAGGGTTGGGCAAGTGGCTTATAGGTTGAGCTTACCAGAGAAGGCGCAAATACACCCTGTGTTCCACATATTGCAGCTGAAGCATAGCCCGATTCTAGGAGACAAGATTACCCCTGCGGTACCTCTGACCGGGTCCGATGGGCAGTTTTTAGCAGAACCCAAGAAGATACTGGAGAGGTGTGTGGGAGGCAGGAAGGAAAAATCAGCAACGGCGATGGAGGTCTTGGTTAAGTAGAGCAATCTTCCCACATATTCAGCTACATGGGAGGATCCGGTGGCCCTCAAGCAGCAATTTCAAGGATTTGATTCCCGAGGACAGAAATCATCTCACGGGGGAAGGATTGTGATACACACGTTAAAAAATAAAAAAGGAGAGGGGAGGGAGGGGGGGGGGCTCAAAATCCAGACGTAGGAATTGTTTTATAATAATGCGAGACTAAAAAAAAGACTCATTCTTGGAGAGAGCGCGCTCACAGGGTGAGCCAATCGAGCGCTGCTAGCATCGATCTCTGGCGCATTGATGCTGGGCGAGGGTGAGCAGAGTATCAGAGAAGGGAAGTGGTCGAAGGGGAAGCGTGGAGGAGAAGCTTCCGAGGTATAAGAGAAAGAGGTGCAGCAACCGACGGCAAAGCGTGTAGGAGAAGCCTCTGTGGTACAAAGAAAAGGGGCATAGTAACTCAGGCCTGAGCGGTCACTAAGCCTACTTGAGTCCACTAACGAATTCCACAATTTAACCTTAGTCCCTCTTCTTTACATAATTGCATATTAATCCATAAACATCTCTATAAATAGCCATTTTTGTAACTGATCAAAGTTAGTTGGAATAATTCAAATTTGCTACTCTAAACTCTCTCTTTCTCTGTTTTCCAACTCATCTCTACCAAACCCTAATTCCTCTCCTTTCTCTCTGTGATCTCAAGCATGAGATGGACCCGTCGAATTGTAGAGTAGGGATCAATTCTGAGATCTGATCCGCGGGAGTGTGGAGATCCGATCATCATCGACGCCATCACTTCAGATAAGCATCATTATTGAATCTTGTGTCTCTGATCGGATCTTAAATCGAGATTGCCATGCTTGATTTGGGTTGGGAATTCATCATTATTCAACTCAATTTCTAGATTAACATCATCGAAAGGAGTTGAACAAGCTGAGCCATAACATAGTCATGGGGATTTGTTCAACTATTCTTATTCTACTTCCTCTACTGATTCTATTTGAACTTTTTAGTCCAAAATATATGTAGTTTACACCTTTTTGCTTATATTACATAGTTCAATCACTAAAGTTGGATGCTAACAGGATTTGGGCATTCTCTAAATAACCTCAAAGCATTCAATTTGCATGCACTTGATTTCTCAAAATCGTTGGGTTTCCGAATTAGTGCATTCTCTTTTCAAATTGATATCTGACTGATTTGCATGCCGGATTCATATTGGCTACTTTGCTTTGTCCTTTCAAATTCATATAAGATCCTTGAATGTTGGTAACTAGATAAATTTTAGTAACAGTTATATATCCTTGAGCATAATTGTTTTCTCAGAATTGCTGAGTATTTTGTTCCTTAAAAAAAAAAGTCAATTGCTATTATGACACAAAGCCGACTTTATATGATGATTTTAAAGTACAATTGGGAGAATTGTTGTCTAAGGTTTTTCACATCTCCTTTACCATTTACTCTAATATATTATCTGTAATTTATTTGTCCTTTTATTTTTGCTTTCTGACATAAAAATATCTTCTTGTGGTTTTTCTGTTAATACAGTATGATAATTCACTAATCCAGTTGCAAAACTCACCATTTTATCAGTATAAAGATGTTGATGAAATAATCAAAGCATTTAGAAAGCATCTGTCTAATAATCATACAAAGATCTGCCATTGCCTTGATGATGCTGGTCTTATTTGCGCTATTAAGGTATACTGTGCTAGCCATATCTAGTTGCCTTGTCATATGGTTTTTCTCCTATATTCTACTAAGCTTATCATTTTTTCTCATTTTCTTGTTATAGGCCACGAAAATCTATATAGAAATCCTTCATCTACCTAATACTCTGGATAATTGTAATATTTCTTTGGAGAATTTGCAGCACCATAAATATTTCCAGCAGGAAGTATTGCATATGATTGAAAAGAACTTGCGTGATGGTATTATGATTGATTATGTATTTTATGGGTCAAATTTATTGAGCTTTTTAGTAGATTAATTATCTCTACCAATCAATTCAATTTGTGTCACTAAGGTGCGTGGTGATCTTCAAATATGTAATGTTTGAAGTTGGCATTTTCAGTTGATTATAGCGATAACTTAATAAAAATGTATAGAGAAATCAAGAACTGAATAATGTATAGAGGGATCAAGACCCGAAGTGCCTTTGATAGAGCATAACTTTCAATTCTTTCATGTTAGATTTATTGTAAAATAATTGTAAGTAGTTTGATTTTCCTGGATATGCTTTGATGATGTCTTTTTCCCCCTCATATCAACAATTAACATGCTTTGAGCATTGGCCAACTATTTAATGCATCATGTATTTATATGTGTAATAGCACTGCATTGATGATGCGATGGCTATAATTTTATAAATTATAATAATAGGTTGAATTGTTATCAATGATGTTAGATCCTTTTCTCATTTTTTTAGGTTACGAAACACTTCTAAATACTAAAGATGGTTGTTTAGAAGCAACAAAATTGGGCTATGTATCTCCGAAGCTTTAAGAACTTATTCAAATCTTTCAATCATTTGGGTAAAAGAGTTTTCTTTTCAATCTTTCAATTAAGGAAAGGATAAATTTAAATTTAGATTTGTACTTATCCATAATGATCATTATATTATTAAAAGGAGGATTATATCCCTCTATATCTATATAATATACGGAAGTTTTTAAAAAATCCTAGCCATTGTCTTTCTTCTTCTCTCTCTTCTATCTTCTAGCAAGAAGGACGTCCTTCGCAAAGGAGCTAGCACCCCGGTGAGAATATTGATCAAATCAGCAACTTTGTATGGATACCTATAGAGGCCGGACGCGTGTGCGGTTTCAAGAGAACCTAATTCCACGATCATCAAATTGGGTGAAGATCTATATATCCGCGCAAAGGTAAAGATTGAATCTTGCTTTTCTCCTTTAATCTTAAAGAATATGGGGGATCCTAATTGTGTGATTCTTGACGTCGGATCTTAAGAGTTTTTAAAATCAAATTTGTTTGATTTCTTTTTTCACTACGTTTTTACCGTACGCAAATTTTCTAACAGATGCAAGAGAGCTCCATTTCTCCTTCTCCATCCAAATTGTAATATACTGAAACTTCGGTAGGTTGTACCGAACTTCAGTCAAGTTGACTGAAATGTGGTGGTGGACTAGATGGTGAGGCCCGTGAGACGTTCCGAATGTTTCGGAATGGTTTGGATAGGGTGTTGGGACCTTGGAGAGCAAGCTGAAAAATTCCAAGTAAAAATTGTGCTGGAAATAGTCTTGGGGTCCGGACCCTGGCTGTAGGGTCCGGACCCCGTACGCGTGGAAACGTGGGTTGGTCCAAAATGTTATATTGGTGAGGGGTCTAGTTGCAATTGTCATTGGGGATGCTTCTTATATGGGTTTTATGCCCTAGTTTCTATTCCCCTTACATGAAAACACAAGTGTCACGGCCCGGGATCGGTAGAGGCGCTCCCGGTAGTGTGCCCAGACCCGCCATATGTCAACACATATAAGGCGTCCAAACAACAGCGGAAAAGTAAAGCCAAAGATAATCTACATCTAGAGATATCAGAGTACAGATAGATCTATCATCTATAACAAGGTAAAAGAAAAATACTATAACAATAAAAGTGAAACATATAGTTATACAATAACTGTCCAAAATGGTACACAAAAGAGTGGTCTCTAGTACACTGGTACAGCTCTCAACCTCTCCAAAATAAATACATCGAGAGGTAGACCACCTATAACTCGTCACTCGCTGAAGAGCTAGCTCGAAGCAACGCCCTTCCCACGGTCTCTAGCCTTTCCCGGCGTGGAAGGCTCTGAAAGAAAATATAAAACAGAGGGCGTGAGAACTATAATTTATAGTTCTCAGTGGGCAATTATTGACCTCAGCTCAATGCACCACTAGACCCCAAAAGAAAGGGTAAGTCTAAAAAGAGAGCAATAATAATAAATAAATTACATTTAAAAAAGCATAATTAAAATGCTAAGATACTACATTGTGTCAATTAAGATGCACCTTTATTCATAATGAACAAGTATGTCCCTACATGACCACAAGTAACAATCATGATTTGTTTTATGAAATTATGCAGATCATGCTCTACTATGGTAAACAATGTTTACATGAATGCAATAAGCAACATACTTTCATACTACATGTATGATGTACTATCAGTTGTCAAAACTTTGCTAGAAGCATGTCAGTATATATACTACTCTTCTATCTAGTATGAATTATAACACCTCCGTGTTGATTGATTTTATTTCCAATAAGGCCTACAAGGGTAGTCCAGTATGTGCGCCTAAGTGCTTGGTCGCCCATTCCTACTCTTGGATTGTTGTTGTCCACTCCGACCCCGAGGTTCTGATACGCCCGAGTGACATAGGTTGCTAGCTAATCCGGATAGTAGCCGGTTGTAGGGGCGACTCACAAGCATGTGCGAATGAAGCCACAAATGGACAAGCACGTGTCAAAGGCCTTAAGTATATCCACTCTGTCTCAAATTGGCAATGTACTTAGTAACCCACGTCTGTCTATGCTCACTGTGGTATGCCACATCACTTGTTGATGCTCTTTATGAACTAATTTCACCAAACTAATCAAACCAATATTTCTATGTTCTTTAGCATTAATACAAATGTTCATATAGCCGGGCCTGCCTCTTCTATGAATTGGTCAATTTCTAATTTGTACAAGTTCTTAGTTTTCAACATCGCCTAATGTAGATTGGGAAATAGGTTAATTGAATGAATAATGTTCCTTCTTTATATAGGTCATGGATTCCAGTCTCATATGATGCTATATCTACATGATGCACTCTCACATAGAGGTCCAAAATTTACTCCTTATAGCATGTTAAAGCATTCTAAAATTCTAATCGATATATCTCAACATGATTATGCCATTGATATTATAATTTAACGTACTTCAATCATCACAATGGTTTTTATTGATGTGGCTAGGTAAAACCACCGAACGGTCGTATCCTGATTTCGCCGAACGACAGTTGTACCGAGTGCTCAAATACCCTAAAAGTATTGAGCGAAGCGTACTCTGGAGATTACGGATAACTATGAGATCAAATTTACCATCAAAGTTAAACGGGTAATACATGGGGTGGAGAAGAATTCACAAGCTTCAACAAGAAGGCCTAGAATCTGTTAAGTCCGAACCCAATAGGAGGGTTCTAATCCAATTAATTTAGCCCCAAAAGCCCTGGATCAAAAATGCCCAAAAATAAACCCTAAGTCTCCATTCTAGGGTTTCAACTCAAATCCAACCACAAAACTCAAATCTAGAGGAAGAGAACAAGTAGATTACCTCTTAGAAGCTTCAATCCAAGCTCTAAACTCTCTAAGTCCAAAGATCTCCCCTCAACAAAGCTCCAAATCCAAGCTCCAAGCTTCAATCATGGTGGAATTGCACCAAAAGGGAAAAAGAGATAGATTAAACCTTTAATCCAAGCTAAAAAATAGATCAAAACCAAGGAGAAGCATGGAGGAGCTCCCCTTACCTTCTCTCTGCTGTGGCATGCTCAAAGAGAAGCCCTAGGGGCGTGGGTGCTATTATAGAGAAGCCACAATGCAAAAACACCCCTGCAGTTTTGACCATTCAAAATCTGTCACTGCGTACCGGTACACGGGCCCACGAACCGGTACACATCCCACGAAAATGCCAAACCCGAGCCTCGGGTTGGCTAGGAAGCTGCCTGTGTACTGGTACACAATTCCGTACCAGTACAGCCATCAACCCTGTACCGGTACAGCCATCAACCCTGTACCGGTACACAACCCAATGAAGGCTACCCGATAGCTGACCAAAAATCCGATTTTTTGGATTTTGGTGCTAGGCTTCAGACCTCAATCCTTGGGGTTCGGACCATAGGTCGAAACACTGTCTACGACCCACCAAAAAGTCTGGAAAAACTCAGAACACATCCAATCACTCGAACCTCGCAATATGCAAAGGTCCAGTGTGTTACATTCACCCCTCCTAAAAAGGAGTTTCGTCCGCGAAACTCAAAAGTAAAGTACCTCAAGCCTCCATCTGAAAAATATGGGGATAGCGCTCCCGCAGTGCGCCTTCTAACTCCCAAATGGCCTCGCGCTCGTCGTGGTTGCTCCAAAGCACCTTCACATAGGGAATCTCACGGTTCCGCAGCCTCTTTATCTCGCGAGCCAAAATCCTCAGAGGTTGCTCTTCAAAGCTCAAATCATCCCTCAGCCCCACTGGTGTAGCGTGCAACACGTGAGCCGGATCATAGATGTACCTCCGAAGGACCGATACATGAAAGACATTGTGTACACCAGATAGGTTTGGCGGTAGAGCAAGTCAATACGCTACCGGGACTACACGCTCCAAAACCTCAAACGGTCCAATGAATCGGGGGCTCAACTTACCCCGAATTCCAAATCTCCTAATTCCTCTGGTCGGCGAGACTTTCACGAAGACATGATCTCCAATCTGAAACTCCAAGTCCCGTCGACGCTTGTCAGCATAACTCTTTTGCCTACTCTGGGCTGTCAACAGTCGCTCCCTGGCAATGCGAACCTTGTCCTCTGCTTCCTCGAGCACATCGGGGCCTAAAGCCAATCTCTCGCCAACTTCACTCCAGTGAAGTGGCGATCTACGCTTCCGTCCATAAAGTGCCTCGAATGGTGCCATCTTGATGCTTGCTTGATAACTGTTGTTATAAACAAACTCTGCCATTGGTAGATGCTGCGACCATCCTCCCTGGAAGTCGATCACACAAGCTCGAAGCATGTCCTCAAGTGTCTGTATAGTACGCTCTGACTGCCCATCACTCTGAGGGTGGAAAGCCGTACTGAAGTCAAAGCGCGTGCCCAAGGCATCCTGTAAACTCCTCCAAAAGTGAGATACAAAACGGGGCTCTCGATCTGATACTATAGAAATAGGTACCCCGTGCAATTGCACAATCTCATCCAAATATACCTGTGCGAGTCTCTCACCAGTCCAAGTAGTGTGGATAAGTATGAAACGTGCCGATTTCGTCAATCTATCCACAATCACCCAAATAGCATCATGCCCGGCCTGCGAGCAGGGCAATCCCATCACAAAGTCCATGGTGATCTTATTCCATTTCCACACCGGAATCGGTAAGCTCTGTAATTTTCCTGCGGGGACTCGGTGCTCAGCTTTAACCTGTTGGCAAGTTAAACATCTAGCAACAAACTCACCAACGTCTTTCTTCATCCCGGGTCACCAATAAATCAACTTCAAGTCCTTGTACATCTTGGTGCCTCCCGGATGTATAGCATACGGTGCTCGGTGTGCTTCTTGAAGAATTTTTTCTTTAATGTCCAAATCCGCCGGTACACAGATCCGTCCACGGAAACGCATCAATCCCACACCGTCCACAGAAAAGTCACTGGTGCAACTATTCATCATTTTAGCTCGAATCCTTTGCAAATCCACGTCGGAGACTTGCTTTTCTTTAA
Source organism: Ananas comosus (assembly GCF_001540865.1). Classification (NCBI taxonomy): domain Eukaryota; kingdom Viridiplantae; phylum Streptophyta; class Magnoliopsida; order Poales; family Bromeliaceae; genus Ananas; species Ananas comosus. The sequence continues at coordinate 7,651,488 of NC_033622.1, forward strand.
TCCTTTCCACAAGGGTAGGTTGCAACACCAAAGTCATCAGTCTCAATGGTGTATCAGGGGCCACCACCTCCAACTCCAACCCCTTCATCTGCTCGATCAACGGCGGTTGAGTAATCACAAGCATCGCTAAGTTTTCCGTCGATTTCCTACTTAGCGCATCTGCCACCACGTTAGCCTTGCCTGGGTGGTAAAGAATAGTCAAGTCATAATCCTTGAGCAGCTCCAACCATCTGTGCTGCCTCAAGTTCAACTCCTTCTGAGTGAATAAATACTTTAAGCTCTTGTGATCCGTATACACTTCACAACGCTCGCCATACAAGTAGTGGCGCCATAGCTTCAATGCAAAGACTACGGCCGCCAATTCCAAGTCGTGAGTAGGATAGTTCATCTCATAATCCTTTAGTTAGCGAGAAGCATACGCGATCACCTTCCCGTCCTGCATCAAAACACATCCCAATCCATTAAAGGAAGCATCGCTATAAATCACATACCCTGCTCCAGCAACTGGTAGGGTCAGGATCGGGGCGGTAGTCAGTCTCTGCTTCAACTCTTGAAAGCTCATTTCACACGCATCATTCCAAATAAATTTGGTTCCCTTATGCGTGAGCCTCGTGAGGAGAGTAGATAATCTTGCAAATCCCTCAACAAATCGTCGGCAATAGCCGGCCAAACCAAGAAAGCTCCAAATCTCCGTGACACTCATCGGCCTCGGCCAATCCTTGATGGCTTCAATTTTTCTCGGGTCCATGGCTATGCTTGATCCTGAAATCAAATGGCCCAAAAACGCCACCTCTCTAAGCCAAAATTCACACTTCTTCAACTTGGCGTAGAGCTTTTTTTCCCGAAGCACCTGAAGTACAAGCCTTAAATGCTCCTCGTGATCCGCATCACTCTGGGAATACACTAAGATGTCGTCGATGAATACCACGACAAACGTGTCTAGATAAGGCTTAAACACACGGTTCATAAGATCCATAAAAGCTGCCAGGGCATTAGTAAGCCGGAACGGCATCACAGTAAACTCATAATGTCCATACCGTATTCTGAAAGCCGTCTTTGACACATCCTCAGGCTTAATCTTTAGCTGGTGATATCCCGACTGCAGGTCAATCTTAGAATACACACTAGATCCCTGTAACTGATCAAATAGATCGTCGATCCTCGGCAATGGATACTTGTTCTTAATCGTGATTTTGTTAAGTTCACGATAGTCCACGCATAAGCGAAGTGATGCATCATTTTTCTTGACAAACAGGACCGGTGCTCCCCAAGGTGACACACTCGGTCGCACAAAACCCTTATCCAAAAGATCCTGCAACTGTGCCTTCAGCTCTCTCAATTCTGCTGGTGCCATCCTATAGGGTGCCTTTGAGATTGGAGTAGTCCCGGGAACGAGATCTACCACAAACTTAATCTCCCTATCAGGTGGCATGCCTGGAAGCTCTGCTGGAAACACATCCCCAAACTCCCGCACTACGGGAATATCCTCAATCCTGGGGGGATCATCATCACCCCTCAACACAACAGTAGCCAAATAGGTCACATAACCTCTATTAATCAACTGCCTAGCTCGAGAGGAGCTAATCGTCATCGCAAATAGCGAACTCTAGCATCCTCGGTACACAACCTCCGCCTTCCCCGGCTCTCTAAATGTCACAGTTCGATCCTTGAAATCGATAGTGGCATAGTACTTAGTCAACCAATCCATGCCCAAGACAACATCAAACTCTCCGAGTTTATGCAAGGCTAAAAGGTCTACGGGCATAATCCAATCTCCAACCCGAACAGGGCAACTGGGGCAGAACTCCCGAATATCTAAGGAATGATCGGGTACAACAACTCGTCCAGGATGCAACAAAGATGTCAGTGGGATGCCATGCAACTCGGCAAACAGCCGGTCTATGAATGAATGCAATGCACCGGTATCAAACAATGCTCGTACTCGAATACCATAAAGTAAAATGATACCTGCGACCACATTCTCGGCTGCAGCCGCGTTCTCAGTCTGAGCCGCGTACATGCGCCCGCTCGGGGCCTGTCGTGACCCCTCCATCTGCCGCTGGACAGATGGCCGCCCGGCCTAGTGAGGTGCAGGAAGTGTCCCCTGGCTGGGACCCGGTGAAGCTGGTGCTGATGCCGATGATGGTGCTGGTGCTGAACCCCTCGGGCAGTCCGACTGGAAGTGGCCCTCCTAGCTACACAGAAAGCACCTGCCCCGACTGCGTGAACACTGCCGTGGAAAATGGGGACCACCGCAGATTACGCAGCGCGGAGCCTGGCGTCGATCAGGTCCTCCCCGCTGAGTAGACTGGCCACGTCCTCGCGACTGGCTCCGGCTCCTTGGATGCCTCGGTGGCCTCCGTGAGTGCATCTGACTGGCACCCTCAGCCGTTGCCCTCTTGCCCTTGCCCTTGTCTAGGGCCTCGCGTTGCTCCTGAAGGTCTGCCGCTCCAGGCTCTACGATGAGTGCACGGTCCACAACCTCCCGGTAGGTTTGGAGGTTGGAGGACTGCACCAACCGAAAGATCGAAGGCCGCAGTCCACGCTAAAAAATGCGGGCCTTGTCCTCGTCATCCCGCACCACAAATGGTACACAGTGGAGTAGCCGAGAAAACTCCCTCTCGTACTCGGCCACAGACCGCTCCTCCTGGCGCAAGCTGCGCAAGTCTTGCTCCATCTTCCTCTTAGCGCTGGTAGGGAAGTAGTGCGCCAGAAGCAGCTCCTTGAACCTCGCCCAAGAGATCGCTGCCAAATCTGTGTTCGGGTTGTCCAGGATATCCAACCACCAACGGTAGGCCTCGCTATCCAAGAAGTGTGTGGCGAGCCACACTCTGTCCCTCTCCTCCACAAAGGTATCTCGAAATAGCTTCTCTATATGCATAAGCCATTTCTCCACTATCCAGTGGTCCACGTTCTCCCCATCAAAGGTCCGTGGACTGCATCGCCTCAACTCACTAAGGCGCTCCATGAGCCGATCCCGCTCAGCTCCTTCAACCATCGTGGGAAAAATCGCCCCCGCTACAGATGCTCGTGCCGGTGGTGCCACGAACTCCTCTCCCTGAGGCGCAATATCCGGTGATGTCCTCGGAGTACCGGGCCCTGGAGATGGCGCCCTCGGTGTCGCAATCACTGCTGGTGCTGGTGGGGGTGTGGTCACCNGAGGCGCAATATCCGGTGATGTCCTCGGAGTACCGGGCCCTGGAGATGGCGCCCTCGGTGTCGCAATCACTGCTGGTGCTGGTGGGGGTGTGGTCACCTGTGCCTCCCTGGCAGCCGCCTGCTGCCTAAGCAAATCCTCCAGTCGCTCCATCCGCGCCTCCTGCCGGCGCGCCGCGTCCGCCTGCTGCTGAGCTGCCGCCGCCTGCTGCGCGACCAAGTCAGTGAGGGCCGCGAGCTGGCTCCTCAACTCATGGATCTCGCCGGATCCGGAGGTAACGGAGGTCTCCACCTCCTCGAAGTTCGCTGTATTGTCCGCTCCGATGGACTTGGAGCGAGTCATCGGCATTGTCACTACAACATCATAAAAGCGCAAGTTAGTAAAACCCACGCTATCGCAACCCCGCTCAATAAATAAGTACCCAAATCATGCGAAAGTAAGGAAGTGTCCTTCACTACTAACTCCCGATGTTACGTTGTCGGCCGCCAACGTAACCCTCCGCGAAGTTAGAAGCCATACACTCCGATCAAACTCTAACTTTTTTAGAGTTATCATCAAACCCAATCGAAATACTTTCGCTAACAGTTAGATTAGACCTCGTCTCTCACGAGCCTATTTCCTATAGTCCAACCGGCCTAAGGTTTGCTATGTCCACTAAGACTCAACCCTAAGCTCTGATAGCAAACTAATCTGTCACGCCCCGGGACCGGCAGAGGCCCTCCCGGTAGTGTGCCCAGACCCCGCCATATGTCAGCACATATAAGGCGTCCAAACAACAGCGAAAAAGTAAAGCCAAAGATAATCTACATCTAGAGATATCAGAGCACAGATAGATCTATCATCTATAACAAGGTATAAGAAAAATACTATAACAATAAAAGTGAAACATATAGTTATACAATAACTGTCCAAAATGGTACACAAAAGGGTGGTCTCTAGTACACTGGTACAGCTCTCAACCTCTTCAAAATAAATACATCGAGAGGTAAACCACCTTTAACTCATCACTCGCTAAAGAGCTAGCTCGAAGCAACGCCCTTCCCACGGTCCCTAGCCTCTCCCGGTGTGGAAGGCTCTGAAAGAAAACATAAAACAGAGGATGTGAGAACTATAATTTATAGTTCTCAGTGGGCAATTACTGACCTCAGCTCAATGCACCACTAGACCCAAAAAGAAAGGGTAAGTCTAAAAAGAGAGCAATAATAATAAATAAATTACATTTAAGAAAGTATAATTAAAATGCTAAGATATTACGTTGTGTCAATTAAGATGCACCTTTATTCATAATGAACAAGTATGTCCCTACATGACCACAAGTAACAATCATGATTTGTTTTATGAAATTATGCAGATCATGCTTTACTATGGTAAATAATGTTTACATGAATGCAATAAGTAGCATCTCCTAGCATACTATATGTATGTATGTATACTTAAGTGTCTAAAATTATACTAGAAGCAAGTCCAAGTAATCCAACTACTACTCTCTATCTAGTAGTGATTATAACACACTCAACACCGTGTTGATTTCCATTTCCAATTAAGGACCTACCCAAGGTAGTCCAGCTTGCGCCGCCTAAGTGCCTGTGGTAGCCCAACATTCCTGCTCTTGGAATGTGTCTGTCTCACTCGACCCCATAGGCTTCTCAATACCGCACGAGCGAACATAGGTCGCATAGGCTAACTCCAGAGTGCTGGCTTGTAGGGAGCGACCCTCACAAGCATGTGCGAATGAGCACAAATGGCAAGCAAGCGTAGTCAAAGGCTCAAGTATCCAACCCTCATGTCTCGAACATGGCAATAGCTACTAGTAACCCAATGGACTAGCTCTATGTCACAATATGGTATCCCAACACTCACTTACTTAGTGCCTCTTTATGACACTTAAGCACCACAACTAATCAAGCCCAAATCATGTTCTATGTTCCCATTTAAGACATTAATACCAATGTTCACTATAGCCCGGGCCCAATGCCTCTCTATGACATTGGCCCAATTTCTCAAATAGTCTAAGTCCCTAAGCCTCTCTAGGCTTCCAAAGTTTCTAATGTCACAATTGGGCATAAACGTTAAATGAATAAAAGTAATGTTCATTTTCATAATAGGAATCATGGTTCCAAGTCTCAACTAGAATGCTATATCTCACATGCATGCACTCTACCACATAGAGGTCCAAAAATTTACTATACATTACATAGGCATGTTAAGCATTCTAAAATTTATAATAAATATATCTAACATGATTATGCATGCTTTATCATTTAACGATACTCAAATCATCACAAATGAGATTTTCTCATTGTGTGGCTAGGTCAAACCCACCGAACCGTCGCGTAGTCCCTCGTTTCGCCGAACGGAGTTGTCCACGAGTCTCAAAATACCCTAAAAGTAATGAACGAAGAGATACACGGGCATTACGATCAACTATGAGATCAAACATTAACCATCAAGGTAAAAGGGCTAAAATCTCACCTAGGGTGGAGAAAACTCTCACAAGCTCCAAAAAAAGGCTAGAATCCTTCCAATCTAACCCAAAGGAGGGTTCTAATCCAATTAATTTAGCCCCAAAAGCCCTAGATCAAAAATGCCCAAAAATAAACCCTAAGTCTCCATTCTAGGGTTTCAACTCAAATCCAACCACAAAACTCAAATCTAGAGGGAGAGAACAAGTAGATTACCTCTTAGAAACTTCAATCCAAGCTCTAAACTCTCTAAGTCCAAAGATCTCCCCTCAACAAAGCTCCAAATCCAAGCTCCAAGCTTCAATTATGGTGGAATTGCACCAAAAGGGAAAAAGAGAGAGATTAAACCTTTAACCCAAGCTAAAAAAGAGATCAAAACCAAGGAGAAGCATGGAGGAGCTCCCCTTACCTTCTCTCTGCTGTGGCATGCTCAAAGAGCAGCCCTAGGGACGTGGGTGCTATTATAGAGAATCCACAATGCAAAAACACCCCTGCAGTTTTGACCATTCAAAATCTGTCACTGCGTACCGGTACACGGGCCCACGTACAGGTACACATCCCACGAAAATACCAAACCCGAGCCTCGGGTTGGCTGGGAAGCTGCCTGTGTACCGGTACACAATCCCGTACCGGTACAGCCATCAACCCTGTAGCGGTACAGCCATCAACCCTGTACCGGTACAGCCATCAACCCTGTACCGGTACACAACCCAATGAAGGCTACCCGAGAGCTGACCAAAAATCCGATTTTTCGGATTTTGGTTCTAGGCTTCAGACCTCAATCCTATGGATTCGGACCATAGGTCGGAACACTGTCTACGACCCACCAGAAGGTCTGGAAAAACTCAGAACACATCCAATCACTCGAACCTCGCAATTTGCAAAGGTCCAGCGTGTTTCAACAAGAGTAGAAACTCTCTTTCTCTCTCTTTCTCTCTTCCTCTCTCTAGGGTTGCTCCAAGGGTGGAGTTTGGAGGAGAAGGAAGCTTGCTTGAGGAAAAAGCTTGGCTCCTGTGCAAGGAGTTGGAGAAGAAGCATGAACTTGAGGTGAGTTCATGTGAATATGTGTTAGGGTTTTGCTAAATCCCTTCTAATTGTGGTTTCTAGGAGATGAAATGCTAAGTTAAACTATGGATCTCCAAGAAAAATTGGGTATTTGTGGATTATGGAAACCCTAAGGTCAAAAATAGGGTTTTGTTAAGTTTGAGATCTAACTTGGGTTTGATCTCTTGTAGTCCTAATTGGAGTATAAATCGACGCGTTGGGAGACTCGGATTGGAATTCCGATAAGTCTACGTCAAGATATTGAGGAAAAACCCTATTTCGCCTTCGTTTGCCGTGGGTCGGGGGAAGCGGCAATCATAAATCAGGAAACTCGAATTCTAGCACCCTAGCATGCCTACGAGATGGGTGGTGCGATTCGAAACAGTTGGATTTCTCTTTATGTCAAAGTCACCATTTGAGCATGTATGTGTATATGTAGGATTCATGCATTGTGGGGTCAAATGGTAATATGTTGGTACTTCTTGCGTGCTTTTAGTATAAAGATGCATATGAGTTGGCAATGGAACATTGGACACTTGTGAACCTTATAGATGTATGTATTGAGACATGAACCTAGCCAAGGTAGAAAATATGGTGACATAGGGACAAATGATTGAAATACCACCTAGTGGCATTGAATGCTAGTAAATGGAACTCTTTGTGTATTGTGGCATTAGTGGACATATTGAATGCTAGTAAATGGAACACTTTGTGTGTTGTGGCATTAGTGGACATGGCATCCTCATGGTTGTGGATTGGATCATACTCACCTATAGTCTTATGCTTGAGGGCGGTCGCTCCCCCTCGAGCGATGAGCTCCGGAGTGGTCATCACTGGGTCGTAGCCAGTATCTCCCTAGAAGACGGTTCCGTCGGGTTGTAGTGAGTATCTCCCCGATAGTAGGGATTTGGTTGGTGAGTTTTGGGGCTAAACCTCCGAGTTGGCCAAGAGGATTGGGTATTGAAAATGGCAATTGGCATACATCATGAGCATCATATATATGTGGGTTTATTATTCTTGTTTAGGCATAGTAACTGCATTTGATTAGTAATGACTATCTATTTATCTATCTGTTCTTTTTACTTATGCCTGATTAGACCTAGTGGAAAAGTCGGCGGGGTCGGCGGGCGAACCCACTGGGAACTTCTTGTATTTCTCACCCCACCATTTTGTAGATTCGGGCCCGAGCGAGGCGGTTGAGGATCGCGGTAAGGGCATAGTGCCCTAGGTAGCGGACACCTGTGCATTAGTGGTACCTTGTTTCATCTTTTGGTAATGATGAAAAAGTGTAGTGTAATGGAAATATATAAATGATGTAAATGGAACATGTTTTTGGGTAAAAGGATGTAAATTATAGTATGCTTGTATTTGATTAAATGTAATCATACATGTGTGGATGTGATATTAGTAGTAGTACTTTCACTTGTGGTTGTTGCTTGCCCTCATGCAAGCCATGTATATCTAAATTTTCATTGCGCAAATTGTTATATATGTTGATACTTGTGTGGAGCCTTGGGCAGACAGGGGAGGTGTTGTCCGTTCGGCGTCTGTGGACGTATCCGGACCGACCAAATTGGCGGTCGCGGGGCGTGACACAAATAAACCCAACTTTGAAATTGGATCCTCAAGTGAGCCGTAGTTGCAGTGGTGGAGCTACTGGCTGCTATATATTGAATCTCCTGCTGGCAGCATTTAGCTGCTGCTGGCAGCAACTACTACTGCTAGCAGCAGCTAAAGTGTTGGGCTACAACACCCAGAGAAGTAGAAGAAGAACAAGGGAAGAGATGTTGGTTTGTCACGCCCAATCCCCGCCAATTTGGCGGGTTCCGGGTCACGCCACAGACGCCGCGACCACGGACAGGCCTTTCCCCTGTCCGCCAGGCTTCTAACCAACACGTCATAATTAAGCATTAACAACAAGAATCCTCGCGATATATAATACAAGGCTGCTCCTCCCTGAGGGTACATAGCAACAACCGGTAAGCTGAAAGCTCTAGCTAAATAACAACAAACATGATATTTGTTTCTTTTAAACCAAATTCAAGTAAACAAAAATATTAACCATTCATTCAAACCATATATCTTTTTACATTAGTCATCCACATACATGAATTGTTTTTTACTTACATACCTTAATATCAACAGAATAAGTTTGATACATGTATAACAAACTTGGATTGACTACAAAATGCATAAGTCCCCGGTCCGGCGGCACACGGCCGCCAAACCCTTGCCTCGTCCTCCGCCGCCCGTCCCGCTCGTGACTTAGGACCTGTAGGTTAGTGGTGTGGAGAACTACAACGAAGTTTCCGTGAGCTCGCATCGCGACCCCGCCGCCTTATCCATAGTCTATTCAGGCATAGTATTTCAAAGAAGAAAGAGTAACCATTACTAATGCACATAATACTATGCCTGCAAGAAAGGAGTCCGTAGTAGTATTACAATTTCAATGCGAAGAAATGGAGATGCATGTAAAGCTCCATCATAATCAACATTTGGCTGCTTACCATTTTACCGGTTAACTCTGTTAACCCCAAGTAATCACAACCAAAATCCTTAACAACGGGGGACTCGAACCTCCTAGGGGGACGTCAACTGGTGACTTTACCAGCCCAGTGGTGACAACTCCGGAGCGCACCGCTCGAGCGCGGGACGCGATCCTCCCTCAGCCCAAGACGAAGTGGTGCAGTATCGATCTAATCCTCATCTTGAGGACTCATGCCATTAGTCACAATGCATATCACAATAGGTCTCTACCTATTTATTTCTTGCCACTCTCAAGGCTTGTTATACTGTCGACCATGTCATTACGGGCGTCAAACTATAATCAACGAGGCATCTCTCATGCCAATTCTTGTTTCTATGTCAATCGACACCCTTGTTTATAATGTCAAGGTCCATTTTCCATTCACACAAGCTGTGAGGGTCAATCACACATGTCATTTTGGTTGTATCATTCTCTATGTTCAAGTACGTTTAGAAGATAAATGCAGTCAACCAAGTTCCACATGTAGTACCCTACTATGCAGAAGGGTATACTATAAGTATATTGCTCAAGAATCCGAGGAAAACAGACATTTTAGAGGGGTTGAATCCAACGATTTCCCGGCGTTTATCCCCCTTTGGTCGTGTGGATGTAGATATTAATGCCCCCGCACTTTACGGAAAGCAGATTCCGCGCCTAAATATCAAAATAGTGCACCTTAGGCCTTTTTGTTACGATGAACCTATACTCTAACATTTTCGCAAATAGCTACGAAGTTTGTCCAACTTGTTTAGGGCACCCCCAATTAGGTTTCTACTGGGGTCCTCAATTTGTGCCCCGAAAAAATCCATAGGGCAAAGACCCAAATTAAAGCGCTAATATTGCGCATTTAGGCGTTTTCCGATGAATCGATCCCAACCGTACGCAAAGAATAGCATAGGGATTCATCTAAATGAAGCATCTAACAAGGTTTCTAGACCTTTGGTACCAACCCTAGGGCTTCCATGACAAACCCTACCCAACCACCATGAGAGCACTTGAGCTCTCATGGGTTTCATGGAGTTCAAGGCATATAGGAGGCTCCCATGGCCAAAAACAACCAAAAGCTCCAAAACATAGGGATTAAAACCAAGCCCTAGACTCATTTCTACCAAAAACTCACCTTAGCCCAAGCTCCACCAAGAATCCCCTTGTTGGAGAGCTCCTAGAACCTCCAAAGCCTCCAAAATCCACCTTCTTCTCCAAGTTCTTCTTCTTCTTCTCCAAGTTCTAGAGGAGTTCTAGAGAGAGAAAGAGAGAAAATGAGAGAGGAGGAGAGAAATGGCTGTGGGAGAGAGGGGTTGGGCCATATATAGTATTGTAACAATTGCACTTAAGTCCCTCCACTTGTTTCCACTTGAACTGCCCAGACTGGGCAGTTTTCGCCTTCGGGGACCGGTCTCTCCGACCAGGGACCGGTTCCCGAACGGGGGTTTTCCAGGACTTAGCCAAATTTTTTCGAATTTTCGGCTGTTACGCAGCGAGGGACCGGTCTGCCCGTCAGGGACCGGTCTCCCGAGGACCGGTCTCACCACCAAGGACCGGATGCCTCAGGATTTCCTGGCAGGCTACGCGCACGGGGACCGGTCTCTCCTTCAGGGACCGGTCCCCGAGAGCTCAAATTCTGGGACTTAGCCAGATTTCCAAATTTGGTCTCCGGGTCCTTTTTTGCTCCGTTTATGAACTCCAATGCACTTAGGGTCCACTTTAACTCGTTCAATTCCGCGTTCCGCTCGTTTTGACGGAACTCGGCACGATTTACGAGGGATGTGGAGTGTTACAGGCTTCCTTCTATTGTTGGTACACTCTATTACTGCCACTGCTGAAGTCAAAAACTACTGCTGTTGGAAAGGATGCTAACTGTCATCAGCTGCTACTATTCCTAGGCCACAGCACGCAGGACGAAGGGAAGGGAATGTTAGAGATAATGCTAATGAGATTAGAATTAGATTATTTGATCTTATCTATTATTATATTCGGTTATTTAAATTATGGTTAAGATAAAATCGAATAAGAGTAGGATTCTATGTAATTAGTTATAAATAGGTAGGCCGGGATTATTTGGTTAATGAAGTCGGGAGTCGTGATAATTAATTAGGGCTCGCCGAAGGTTCCATACGGTGATGAGTTAACTTTTCTTCAATATAGCTTTGTTTTGCTTTGCTTCCATGACAACGTATTAGATTCTTTGACTTGTCTTCTTCCTCTCTTGTCTTTTCTAATTTACTTTTTGTGGAGATCTCTATATACCATAACAAGTATATAGAGCGTATTTGTTGGAGGCCCACCATCGTAAGAAGTGGTATTAGAAACAAGTTTTCGAGAGAAGAAGGTGTCGATGGCGTTTAACAGCGCTAACGGAGTTGCACAAGGGTTTTCGATATTCAAAGGGGACAACTATGATTTTTGGTGCGTGAAGATGCGGATGTTGCTGCGATCCTAAGATTTATGAGATTTTGTAGAAAAAGGATGCAAGGAAACAACTGGAGAGAATCTGAAAAAAGATGCGAAGGCACTTTTCTTTATTCAACAATCAGTTGACGATTCGATATTTTCCCATATTGCCGGCGCTACTCGATCGAAGGAAGCATGGGATATACTACAGAAGAAATACCAAGGTAACGAAAAGGTAATCAGAGTTAAGATTCAAACTTTAAAAAGAAGATTTGAAGCTTCTTTTATGCAAGAAAATAAAAATACTCATACTTTTTATTCTAAAGTTATGGAATTAGTTATCTTGATTCGTACCTATGGTGAACAGATTACTGATCAAACAATAGTCGAAAAAATTTTAAGAAGTTTAACGAAAAAATATGGTAGTGTAGTTTCTGCTATAGAAGAGGCAAAAGATTTATCTAAATTATCTTGTAGTGAACTTCTTGGTTCTCTTTTAGCACATGAGGAATAAAAAGATAAAACTGAAAATTTTTCTGAGCATGCTTTTCAAATTGAATCGAAAAGCGATGAAAAAGGTGATACAGATACTTTCAATCGTCAAGCTTCAGCATCTGAAGGTCGTGGTAGAGGCCGTGGTCATGGCCGTGGCAGTAGATTAGGTGGTTTCAACAACAGAAATAATGAAGGATCAGGTAATCAAAATTAGAGAACCTACGGAGGTAACGATCAATCCCATAATCGTAAAAATATTCAATATTATTATTGTAAAATTTGGCCATATCAAGCGCTTTTGTCGAATAAAATAGCAGAATGCGAATTTTATTTATGAAAAGAATGAAAACGATAATGTACTTTTTGCATATCGTTCATTAGAAAAAACTGCTAATAATATTTGGTATGTCGATAGTGGTTGTAACAGTCACATGACAGGAAAAGAAGAAAATTTTATTAATTTGGACAAATCAGTTAAAGGCCACGTGACAATGGGTGACGGCAATGTCCATGACGTGCACGAAAGAGATACAATTGGAGTAAATATTTCTCGAATGCAAAAAATAAATAACATCTTATATGTTCCAGGATTGAATTCCAATCTTTTTAGTGTGGGTCAATTTTTGAAAGAAGGTTATTCGCTTATTTTTGAAGATTCTAAATGTCACGCCCCGGGACCGGCGGAGGCCCTCCCGGTAGCGTGCCCAGACCCGCCATATGTCTACACATATAAGGCGTCTACAAGAAGCGGAAGTAAAAGCAAGAAATGGAACAAATAAAAGAAGTGAAATAACAAGCAACTAATGATATCAGAGTGAGTAAAGTTCTAACATCTACACCAAGGTAAGGAAGTAAAGCTAGACAATAAAAAGAGTCATANCGGTACAAGCACAGCCTTGTACCGGTACAAGCCCGCCAGACAGCCAATCCGAGAGCTGACCAAAATCCAAATTTTTGGGTTTTGGTGCAAGGCCTCGTACCACACTCCTCGGGACACGTGCCATAGGTCGGAACACAGTCAACGATCTACCAGCAAGTCTGGAAAAGCTCAGAACACATCCAATCACTCGAACCTCGCAATTTGCAAAGGTCCAGTGTGTTACACTAAATGCACAATTTATGGAGATAAAAATAAAAAGAATTTATTTTTTGAAGTTCCGATGACAGAAAATAAAGTTTTTCCTGTTCATGTTACAATGAAAGTAGTGCTAGATGATGATTGGTGCCATAAGGGACTTGATCTATTACATAAAAAGAATATATTTGATAGTTTGCCTTTGGTGCATAATAATGGTTTCGTATGTGAAAGTTGTGTGCTAGGAAAGCATCACAGGGACTCTTTTCCAAGAAAGAGCAATTGGAGAGCCAAAGAATTATTAAAATTGATACATGCAGATGTATGTGGACCGATGCAGACACCGTCGCTTAGCAGCAATTACTACTTTGTGGTTTTCGTAGATGATTATAGCCGAATGACTTGGGTTTATTTTATCAAAAATAAATCCGAAGCTTTTGATGTTTTTCAGAAATTTAAAAATTTGGTCGAGAATGAATCCGGTTATTATATTAGGACCCTCCGTATAGATTAAGGAGGAGAATTTATTTCTAACATGTTTGAAAATTTTGTAAGGCTAATAGTATCCATAGGAAGTTGACAACCGGTTACACGCCTCAACAGAACGGTGTTGCAGAGTGCAAAAATCGAAGTTTAGTCGAGATGGCAAAAAGCATGTTGAAAGCGAAAATGCTCCCGACCAAATTTTGAGCAGAAGCGGTATCTACTGCAGCATACATTCTTAATAAAAGTCCAACTTTAGCGCCGGAGAATATTACACCTTATGAAGTGTGGATAGGTTGGAAGCCGAAGGTAAAACATTTTGAAAATTTTGGATCGGTTTCTTTTGTTCATATCCCATCACAAAATAGGCAAAAATTGGATGATACTAGTCAGAAGTGTATTTTTATTGGATATATCGAAAGAAGTAAAGCCTATTGATTTTATAATCCTGCTACTAACTCTTTAATTATAAGTCGTGATGCCATATTTGATGAAAAAAAAGTTTGGGATTGTAGCACAAAAGTTCAGGATAATCCACTTCCGATATTCGAAAATAAAACTGCAACTGATAATAGAAACTATGGTGAAAATACGACAAGTACAGAAACAACACCACATGCTTTACCGCGAATTTCACCAGAAACTTCTCTAGAGATGACGCCAAGAAAAGTAAAATCACTTATTGAAATATATGAATAGTGTATGTATTCATAATGTGGAGAATCACAAAACTTCGAAAAGACGACAAAATCTAATGATTGGCGTAAGGCTACGAATAAGAAAATACGGCGTTAAGAAAAAATAATATCTACGAGTTTGTTGAATCGCCTATTGATAAAGAAATTACTGGATTTAAGTGGATATATAAGGCGAAAAGGATATTGAGATATTTGAAAGGAACAAGAGACCACTGGTTGCGGTATACTAACCCTAATGATTTTTATTTTGGTTGTTTTAATAGTGATTAGATAGGTTCAGTTGATGATCGAAAAAGTACGAGAAGGGCTCGAGTTGATACACTACGCAATCGAGGAGCAGATGGTTGATATTTTCATAAAGTCGCTAACATTGGAGAAATATATATTTTGCCGAGAGAAGATAGGTGTGAAGAACATTAGAATTATGAGGGAGTGTTAGAGATAATGCTAATGAGATTAGGATTAGATTATTTGATCTTATCCATTATTATATTCGATTATTTAAATTATGGTTAAGATAAAATCGAATCAGAGTAGGATTCTATATAATTAGTTATAAATAGGTAGGCCTAGTTATGAGTAGGATTCTATGTAATTAGTTATAAATAGGTAGTCCGGGATTATTTGGTTAATGAAGCCGGAAGCCGCCATAATTAATTAGCCCTCGCTGAAGGTTCCATACGGGAGTTAACTTTTATTCAATATAGTTTTTTTTTGCTTTGCTTCCATGACAACATACCAGATTTTTTATTTTGTCTTCTTCCTCTCTTGTCTTAACGTACCAGATTTTTTATTTGTCTTTTTCCTCTCTTGTTTTTTTTATTTTACTTTTTGTGGAGATCTCAATATACCATAACAAGTATATAGAGCGTATTTGTTGGAGGTCCACCGCCGTAACAGGGAAGGATAGGAGAATGAAGAAGAGGAAGAAAAGAAGAAAGGGAAGGAAGAGAAGAAAAGAGTTCAGTTCGGAAAAGGCCAAATTAAACTGCAAGTTAGTGATGGTTGGTAAAGAGATAAGTTGTGCTCTCTTGGCTCCAACACCCCTTAACTTGTACCGGCTAAGAATAGCTTGTGTTTGGTGGGGCTTGCAAATGAGCGAGCCGGCTCGTGTTCGACTCGTGTTCGACTCGATATTTGGCTCGCTCGAGCTCGACTCGAAATTAAATGAGCCGAGCTTGAAATAAAAAAGCTCGAAATTCATTTCAAGCCGAGCTTGAGTATTACTCGGCTCGTTCGAATTAGGCTCGAAAAGCTCGAAAAGTTCGAATATATATATATATATATATATATATATATACTATGTTATCAAAAGTATAGAGGATCTGGTGTTTTCGATTTTTTGATTCTTAGATCAACTCCTTTAATCATTTCTTATTTTTGGATTAATACTATTATTACCTTGTAAGAACCACTCAATCCTAGGGGTATTATTTAATCCTAGGGGGGATCGCAATCATCCCAACCATACAATTCTTAATCAAAGGACCAAAAATTCGAAAATATCAAATCCTTTATATTTTCAATAGCATAGTAGTTCTACAGTGTGTGTGTGTGTGTATATATATATATATATTAAAAAATATATAAATATAATATATTTTAATTATATATAGGCTGAGTGAATAATCTGAGTTTAGTTAAAATTAGGCTAATGTTGTTGGCCTATAAAAACAAACCTAATAGACGAATAAAAGAGCGAAAGTTTACTTAATTTATACATTTTTTCTTTCTTTCTTTCTTTTACGGAGCTTAAATTTTCAATATATTTCTTTCTTTCTCTTTTTCGGTCTCTCATCCTAAGTGGCCAAACCGGAAGCCCTTCAAGTTACCAAGTAACAGTATATGCTCGCCGTTGCCTACCTTGCTATTAATTGTATAGCTGAAAAAATATACAGAATATTTTTAAAATAAAAAATTATTATTCATATAAAATTTTAATTTTAGTTATATATGATTGGATAGTTTAATCCAATATTTATCTATATAATTTATTTATTTTTGATTGCATAAATGAAAATGAATAATATGGAGATTAAAGGCGGAAGAAAAGACGTGAGGCTGAAAAGATTATATATTCAACTCATAAATTATTTTTTTTTCATATAATAATATTATATTTTATATAATTATTATGTACTTTGAATTATTAGACATTTTTTTGTATCAAATTATAGATAATGTTCTATACAAATTAAACTATTGAACGTATGATGTTGAGAATTTCAAGCGGCTCGTTTAGGGCTCGAGCTCGCTCGACTCGAAATTAGGCTCGCTCGAGCTCGGCTCGAATTAATTTCAATCCAAGCTTGAGCTTAAATTTAGGCTCGAAATTAATTTCAAGCCGAATTTGAGCCGAGGTAAGCTCGCTCGAGCTCGACTCGTTTCCACCCCTAGTGTTTGGGAATCGTTTGCGGCCTTAATTACACGCCAAAATAATTCCAGCTCGTCTAACTCTGTACAAAAAGTCACCAAACCATAGTCGTCTCAACAATTAAATTTCTGAAACACTACATTATAATTTAAGATAAAATTTAATTTTTGAAATTTTAGTATTTAGATTTTAAATTTTAAAATTCTAAAATTAAAATTTATAAGTTTTAACTTTCAAACTAAAAATTTCATATTTTAAAATTAAAAATTTAAATTCTTAAATTTTTAAATTTAAAGTTTGAATTTTAAATTTCATATTTAAGTATGTAGTTTGAAATATTCAAATTTAAAATTTTAATTTCATATTTTATATTTAAATTTAAAATTTAAAATTTTAAACTGAAAATTGAAAATTTAGATTTTAAATTTGAAACTGAAAATATAAATTTAGAATTAAAAATTCAAATTATAAATTTTACAAAATTTAAAATTTATAGTTAAAATTAAGATATAAAATTTTAAATTTTGTGCAAATTAAAAATCTAAATTTAAAATCAAATTTAAATTTTAATTTAAAAATTTTAAATTATTTTAAAGTAAAATTTAGTAAAAAAAATAATTATTTGCAAACAACAAGAAATTTTTGGGAAGCAGTTTTACAAACAAAATAGTTTCAGAATAATCGCTCTCCATTTAAACTCAACCAAATGCTCTATAATTTTTAACGAAAATCAATTCTCCAAATCAAATCAATTAGAAAAAAAAATACTTTTTTACAGTCTAGCTAGGTCAAATGAGCCTAAAATCAATTATATAAAAATTACTTCTCCAACGGATAGGCTCTGAATAACCTATTACAAACGTGTGAAAGGTAAAAATCCGAAAAGAGCCTTCATATATTACAGTGCACGTTGCCAAACTGTCTCGTATAAAATTGTATAATAGTATTTTAGTAAGTATTCCATTCAACAGCAGTTTTTATGAAAAGCTAATGTATTACTCTTTATATCACAAGGTATGAGGCTTCGTACGTAGAAGTCTGCCCCATAAAAATCAAATGAAATGTAAGAATGTGGTGTTCAACAAGTAGTCGGCGATGATTCGGCTCATCTTCTCGGTTGGGTGGACCGCATCCCAGAAAGCATATTTGGTTGCATCCGTGCACGTGAAAGGGCTCCACTGGTTGCACAGAAAGCCCATCTCGAACAACCCAGTAGCGCAACATCCAACCTCCACGTTCTCAAACCCTACAATTAACCATCCATCCATCCATCCATCCATCCATCCATTTGAATAATTAATTAATGATGATAATTAATTATTAATATTACTACCTTAATTAATTAGGATATATCATATATAATGAACACGGTCATATATGGCATAATTAATTAAGCTTTAAGTATTCCCGTCATAATTATGATTATAATTAATTAAGCATCATCTTAATCAGTACTTTTTACTATCTGTAGGTAAAGCTGTACAGGGAACACCCTCCGCATGCAACAAACCATTTCGACATATAATAATGCTTTCACTTCGATTGACATCTGCCTCAACTTTCAATTCTTTATCATGTTTGAATTATTTTTGAAATTGAGATCATATTCTTGTTAATTTAACTGTCGAAACACTAATTTCAAGCGAAGACGCCGTGCATATTTTCGTTTTTTTTATATGGAGCATTCAATCTTGACGAATTTCTAATTCAATTCAAAAAAATTAAGTAATTCAATTAAAACAATTAAAAGTTGAGGTACAATCATTGGAAAGAAAAATGTATGGTTGAGGCAGCAATTTTGAAATGGTCTGTAGCGGCGGAGTCTCCATATATACATTTTGCTGTTCAGTTCACATATTCCTGTGAGGCTAGCTACTTTGCAGAAACATATCACTTTGTTTGTTTCGAGAAAATTGGGCTTAGCCTACTTATAAATTCTCTTACTTAATTTGTTGTGTGATCTTGCACCTGTTGCAACTTGGCCGAAATTCTAATCGATCCCTATATTCATCACAAGGAACTTGTACATATATGCATCTATAAAAAAGGATTTAGCGAGAGGGCGGATTAAACATTGCAAAATCAAGGAAGTGATATATTTGCTTGTTATTTTCTTTTTTTTTTTTTCTGTAACTAAAAAAAAAGAAAGAAATTAAACCATGTAACATAGAGGAAGTGTAAATTAGAGCACTTGCGTGCAGACTTACCGTAGAGGGATGGATTTTGGATGATGTGAAGAAAGTAGTCATAGAGCTGAGCCACTTTAAGCTGGATCCCTGGCAATGTAGCCCCCAGCTCTTCACACATTGCCTGTACCTTCGTATTGAAGTCCCTAGCTACCTTGTTGTAGTCCTGCACGCATTCAAGCATGAAGTTTCTGCTCCGCTCCATCGGCAGACACCCCATCGCTGACATGCCAGTGAAACCGATCTTCCGAGCTCCCAAGTTGTAGATTTCTATGATGAACTCGCGCGTGAGTCCGACAAGGTAGTCCTCGTACTCGTCGACGGTGAATTCGAGGAACCGGTTTGACGTGAACGCAAAGTAGTTCTCAATGAAGTCGTTTGTTGCGATGCTGATGGCGTACACTGCTTCGCTTATTGTTTCCTTGGCACGGTCAACTCCGAGATAGCTTACCAATCTGGTTTGGTACTCTTTGAAGAACTCAACTTGCTTCCACAAGGGTATCACACTCTTGAACCAATGAAATCAGAAAACAGAAATCAAATCTCTCTCCATTCAAAATTAATAGATACCTGAAATTAGATCTAAACTATATAGCTTTTTGGGTCTTCCAAAAACCCAAAAAAAAAAAAAGGAAAAGAAGACGAAGAAAAACTATAGGCCTTCTTTTGCATTGCTGATAATTTTTTTGTTTTCTTACTGATAATTTTTTGTTTTCTTAAACATTAATTTTATATATTTTAATATACCGGTGAAAGAACTTTTCTTCTTTATTTTTACAGAAAATTTTTCTCTTGTTATCATCATTGGTTAATTTGGAAGACATACATGAAACACAACTTATTTTGTAAAATATTTTGGAAGCCAAAAAAAAAGTTTTCAACTTTCCACCAATGATTTGAAAATCGTATTGAACTGGTTGGTTCAATTGGTGTGATCGTGACTGTAACGCCCCAATAGTCCCACATCGGATGGATACTGATTCCGATCAGTTTAATTATATGAGGCTTACACGCTAGTAATAATAACTATGTTTAAGCATTTTGGGCCAGTGGTTTAGGCCTAACGTGTAGCGCACTGGACCTTTGCAAATTGCGAGGTTCGAGTGGTTGGTTATGTGCTGAGCAATTCCAGAATTTCTGGTGGGTCGTTAACAGTGTTCCGACCTATGGCTCGCATCCCGAGAAGTGAGGTTTAAAGCCTAGCACAAAAATCCGAAAAATCGAATTTTTGGTTAGCTCTCAAGTAGCCTTCATCAGGCTGTGTACCGGTACAGAGTTGATGGCTGTACCGATACAGGGTTGATGGTTGTACCGGTACGGGATGGCGTACCGGTACACAGGCAGTTTTCCAGCAAACCCGACGCTCGGGTTTGGCTATTTAGCAGGATGTGTACCGGTACGCGGGCCCGTGTACCGGTACGCAGTGACAGAATCTGAATGTTTGATTTTGCAGGGGTGTTTTTGCAATTGTGGGCTTCTTATATCAGCACCCACGCCCCCTAGGGCTTCTTTGAGCTCACCACTGCAGGGAGAAAGGTAAGGGGACCCTCTCCACCCTTCCACTTAAATTTGATCTCCATTTTGCATGATTTTTGATGGATTTTCCCTCTCTTTTGCCCTTTGGTGCCATTTCCACCATGGATGAAGCTTGAAGCTTGGATTTGAGGCTTTGTTGAGGGGAGATCTTAGCATTTAGAGAGTTTAGAGCTTGGATTGAAGCTTCTAAAAGGTAATCTATTTATTCTCTCCCTCTAGATTGGATTTTTATTGGTGGTTTTGAGATGAAACCCTAGAATGAGGTTTTAGGGCTTATTTTGGGCATTTTGAATCTAGGGCTTTTGGAGCTAAATTGTTGGGATTAGAACCCTCCTTTGGGTTGGATTTGAAGGATTCTAGCCTTCTTTTGGAGCTTGTGAGAGTTTTCCTCCACCCTAGGTGAGTTTTGGCCCTTTTTGTTTCTAGGTTAATGTTTGACCTTATAGTTGATCGTAATGCCCGTGTATCTCTTCGCTCAATACTTTTAGGGTATTTTGAGGCTCGTGGACAACTTCGTTCGGCGAAACGAGGCACTACGCGATGGTTCGGTGGGTTTGACCTAGCCACACAATGAGAAATTCTCATTTGTGATGATTTGGGTATCGTTAATTGAAAAAGCATGCATAATCATGTTAGATATATTTNGAAGCAGTTTTACAAACAAAATAGTTTCAGAATAATCGCTCTCCATTTAAACTCAACCAAATGCTCTATAATTTTTAACGAAAATCAATTCTCCAAATCAAATCAATTAGGCAAAAAAAAAACTTTTTTACAGTCTAGCTAGGTCAAATGAGCCTAAAATCAATTATATAAAAATTACTTCTCGAACGGATAGGCTCTGAATAACCTATTACAAACGTGTGAAAGGTAAAAATCCGAAAAGAGCCTTCATATATTACAGTGCACGTTGCCAAACTGTATCTTATAAAATATTCCATTCAACAGCAGTTTTATGAAAAGCTAATGTATTATTCTTTATATCACAAGGTATGAGGCTTCGTACGTAGAAGTCTGCCCCATAAAAATCAAATGAAATGTAAGAATGTGGTGTTCAACAAGTAGTCGGCGATGATTCGGCTCATCTTCTCGGTTGGGTGGACCGCATCCCAGAAAGCATATTTGGTTGCATCCGTGCACGTGAAAGGGCTCCACTGGTTGCACAGAAAGCCCATCTCGAACAACCCAGTAGCGCAACATCCAACCTCCACGTTCTCAAACCCTACAATTAACCATCCATCCATCCATCCATCCGTCCATCCATTTGAATAATTAATTAATGATGATAATTAATTATTAATATTACTACCTTAATTAATTAGGATATATCTTAATCAGTATAACTTTTTACTATCTGTAGGTAAAGCTGTACAGCTAGGGAACACCCTCCGCATGCAACAAGCCATTTCGACATATAATAATGCTTTCACTTCGATTGACATCTGCCTCAACTTTCAATTCTTTATCATGTTTGAATTATTTTTGAAATTGAGATCATATTCTTGTTAATTTAACTGTCGAAACACTAATTTCAATCAAAGGCGCCGTGCATATTTTCGTTTTTTTTTATATGGAGCATTCAATCTTGACGAATTTCTAATTCAATTCAAGTAATTAAAAGTTGAGGTACAATCATTGGAAAGAAAAATGTATAGTTGAGGCACCAATTTTGAAATGGTCTGTAGCGGCGGAGTCTCCATATATACATTTTGCTGTTCAGTTCACATATTTCCTGTGAGGCTAGAACATATCACTTTGTTTGTTTCGAGAAAATTGGGCTTAGCCTACTTATAAATTCTCTTACTTAATTTGTTGTGTGATCTTGCAACTGTTGCAACTTGGCCGAAATTCTAATCGATCCCTATATTCATCACAAGGAACTTGTACATATATGCATCTATAAAAAAGGATTTTGATCAAAATTGCAAACCGAGAGGGCGGATTAAACATTGCAAAATCAAGGAAGTGATATATTTGCTTGTTATTTTCCTTTTTTTTTTTCTGTAACTAAAAAAAAAGAAAGAAATTAAACCATGTAACATAGAGGAAGTGTAAATTAGAGCACTTGCGTGCAGACTTACCGTAGAGGGATGGATTTTGGATGATGTGAAGAAAGTAGTCATAGAGCTGAGCCACTTTAAGCTGGATCCCTGGCAATGTAGCCCCCAGCTCTTCACACATTGTCTGTACCTTCGTATTGAAGTCCCTAGCTACCTTGTTGTAGTCCTGCACGCATTCAAGCATGAAGTTTCTGCTCCGCTCCATCGGCAGACACCCCATCGCTGACATGCCAGTGAAACCGATCTTCCGAGCTCCCAAGTTGTAGATTTCTATGATGAACTCGCGCGTGAGTCCGACAAGGTAGTCCTCGTACTCGTCGACGGTGAATTCGAGGAACCGGTTTGACGTGAACGCAAAGTAGTTCTCAATGAAGTCGTTTGTTGCGATGCTGATGGCGTACACTGCTTCGCTTATTGTTTCCTTGGCACGGTCAACTCCGAGATAGCTTACCAATCTGGTTTGGTACTCTTTGAAGAACTCAACTTGCTTCCACAAGGGTATCACACTCTTGAACCAATGAAATCAGAAAACAGAAATCAAATCTCTCTCCATTCAAAATTAATAGATACCTGAAATTAGATCTAAACTATATAGCTTTTTGGGTCTTCCAAAAACCCAAAAAAAAAAAAAGGAAAAGAAGAAGAAGAAAAACTATAGGCCTTCTTTTGCATTGCTGATAATTTTTTTGTTTTCTTACTGATAATTTTTTGTTTTCTTAAACATTAATTTTATATATTTTAATATACCGGTGAAAGAACTTTTCTTCTTTATTTTTACAGAAAATTTTTCTCTTGTTATCATCATTGGTTAATTTGGAAGACATACATGAAACACAACTTATTTTGTAAAATATTTTGGAAGTCAAAAAAAAAGTTTTCAACTTTCCACCAATGATTTGAAAATCGTATTGAACTGGTTGGTTCAATTGGTGTGATCGTGACTGTAACGCCCCAATAGTCCCACATCGGATGGATACTGATTCCGATCAGTTTAATTATATGAGGCTTACATGCTAGTAATAATAACTGTGTTTAAGCATTTTGGGCCAGTAGTTTAGGCCTAACGTGTAGCGCACTGGACCTTTGCAAATTGCGAGGTTCGAGTGGTTGGTTGTGTGCTGAGCAATTCCAGAATTTTTGGTGGGTCGTTGACAGTGTTCCGACCTATGGCTTGCATCCCGAGAAGTGAGGTTTAAAGCTTAGCACAAAAATCCGAAAAATCGAATTTTTGGTCAGCTCTCAGGTAGCCTTCATTAGGCCCTGTACCGGTACAGGGTTGATGGTTGTACCGGTACGGGATGGCGTACCGGTACACAGGCAGTTTTCCAGCAAACCTGACGCTCGGGTTTGGCTATTTCGCAGGATGTGTACTGGTACGCGGGCCCGTGTACCGGTACGCAGTGACAGAATCTGAATGTTTGATTCTGCAGGGGTGTTTTTGCAATTGTGGGCTTCTTATATCAGCACCCACGCCCCCTAGGGCTTCTTTGAGCTCACCATTGCAGGGAGAAAGGTAAGGGGACCCTCTCCACCCTTCCACTTGAATTTGATCTCCATTTTGCATGATTTTTGATGGATTTTCCCTCTCTTTTGCCCTTTGGTGCCATTTCCACCATGGATGAAGCTTGAAGCTTGGGTTTGAGGCTTTGTTGAGGGGAGATCTTAGCATTTAGAGAGTTTAGAGCTTGGATTGAAGCTTCTAAAAGGTAATCTACTTATTCTCTCCCTCTAGATTGGATTTTATTGGTGGTTTTGAGATAAAACCCTAGAATGAGATTTTAGGGCTTATTTTGGGCATTTTGAATCTAGGGCTTTTGGAGCTAAATTGTTGGGATTAGAATCCTCCTTTGGGTTGGATTTGAAGGATTCTAGCCTTCTTTTGGAGCTTGTGAGAGTTTTCCTCCACCCTAGGTGAGTTTTGACCCTTTTTGTTTCTAGGTTAATGTTTGACCTTATAGTTGATCGTAATGCCCGTGTATCTCTTCGCTCAATACTTTTAGGGTATTTTGAGGCTCGTGGACAACTTCGTTCGGCGAAACGAGGCACTACGCGACGGTTCGGTGGGTTTGACCTAGCCACACAATGAGAAATTCTCATTTGTGATGATTTGAGTATCGTTAATTGAAAAAGCATGCATAATCATGTTAGATATATTTATTATGATTTTTAGAATGCTTAAAATACCTATGTTACATGTAATGAAGTTTTGGACCTCTATGTAGTAGAGAGTTGCTTGAGAGACATAGGTTGCATTAGCGTTCTATGCGAGATTTGGTTTCATGTTTCTATTGTGTAAATGAACCTCGATACATGCATCCAAACTTAAGTTTAATTGAAACGTGAAAGATAACAAAATTGCCTTATAGAGGCACCGAATTTGGTTATTATGTGATTTAGAGAGCTAATGTCATCAAGTGATGGAGCTCGGGACATGGTTAAACCTAGTGAATAGGGCCATTGAGGGATTGGAAACATGTTGAACATTGAATTGTCTAAGTGTCATCAAGGGGCACTAGGCGTAATGAAAGTTGAAACTTCACTTGTGACTTAGAACTAGATCTTCGAGATGCTAGTGACTATACCATGTTAGAGACATGAGGATTGGATACTTGAGACTTGGACTATGCTTGCTTGCCATTTGTGCTCATTCGCACATGCTTGTGACGGTCGCTCCCTACAAGCCGGCACTCCGGAGTTAGCCTTCGCGACTACGTTCGCTCATGCGGTATTGAGAAGCCTACGGGGTCGAGTAGAACAGACACATTCCAAGAGTATGGATATTGGGTTACCACAGGCACTTAGGCGGCACAAGCTGGACTACCTTTGGTGGGTCCTTAATTGGAAATGGAAATCGATACAGGGTTGAGAATGAATAATCACTACTAGATAGGCTTAGTAGTTGGATTACTTGACATGCTCATGACATAACATTGGGATATATAGTATACTTGCCTGTTCCATTCATTGCATCATAGTATACTGGGTTGCTTTGATAGAGATCACTCCTTATGCATTGACATATTGCATCGTGAGGTTTACTTGTTTATTCTGTTGAGGCATAATAGTATGCATTGGACTTATTATCTTATGATAGCGTTGATGTACATCACCATGACATCATGCTTACTTGAGACATAGTAGTATAGCATTTCATTTATGCTTTTTTTCAGCAGTTCTTATACTCGCTTTTTATTGCTTATTATTACTGTCGTTACTTACCCCTTTTTTTTTTGGGCCTAGTGGTGCATTGAGCTGAGGTCAGTAATTGCCCACTGGGAACTATAAACTATATTTCTCACGCCCTTTGTTTTATGTTTTCTTTCAGAGCCTTCCACGCCGGGAGAGGCTAGGGACCGCGGGAAGGGAGTTGCTTCGAGCTAGCTCCTTCGAGGACGATTCGATAGGTGGTCTACCTCTCGTTGTTTTATTTTGTGAGAGGTCGAGAGTTGTACCCGCATTTGTATAGAGACCACCATTTTTGTACTAGAGTCAGATATTGTACTACCTTATATCTTACTTTTACTGTTTTGGTTACGTTTTCTTTACTCTGGTTATAGATGATAGAATCATACCTACTCTGATATCTTTAGATGTAGATTATTTCTTGCTTTTACTTTCGCTTTTATTGTAGACGCCTTATATGTGCAGACATATGGCGGGTCTGGGAGCGCTCCTGGGAAGGCCACTGCCGGTCCCGAGGCGTGACATAACGAGTTATTATTGCTGGCGGGTCAGATCGTTACATTTGGTATCAGAGCCAAATACCTGCCGAAAGTGTGAGAGCATAAGTACTATGTGGGACAAAGTACTACACCAACGTCAAAAATATTCGACAAGGGTCACAAACAAGATCATCGCTTTAATCAATCCGATTTTTTAGGATTGGATTCAATTTCATTTTGTTTTGCAGAAGCGGAGTCTTTTTTGTGGGCTTTTTTCTTTTTTTTTTTGTCAAGTGAAGTGCTAGAAAAAGTAGTGAATTTAGGGAAAAAGGATATAGGTACCTCTAGAATCTCACATTGCCTGGTAATTCTGGTCTTAGTCTGTCTTTCTGTGATCTGGTTTGTACCCGACGAGGACGTCAGAGTTTAAAGAGGGGGGGTTTGTAACACTCCAATTGTCCCACATCAATTGGAATATTGATTCCGATTAATTTATATGAGGCCTATACACTAGTAATAATAACTGGGCTTAAGAATTTTGAACCGGTGGTTTAGGCCTAACGCGTTATTGTTGTTGGCGGGTCGGATCATTACAGTGACTCAACTTATAAAGTTGTTTGACTCAACTCTTTGAACTAGATAAAGTCAAAGAATCGCTATAAACCGCTCAAACTGATGATTCAACTATTGAGCTAGTAGACCAGTTAGATTTTAATTATACCAACTGGATTTTTTTTTATTAAGTCATATTAAAATCCAACAGCTTAAAATTAACTTAGCTAATTTTATTTTCTATTTGCGCAGATCAGTCTCATAAAAAGTGAAGCTTGAAATTAAACCTTAAAATTACATCGATGAATACTTTTTGGAAAGATTTTGCTTGACTTTCTTTATCAATTCTTGTTTGTTTGCTGTGTCTTATGATCTGATGGTCTTAGAAGAGGTACTCAGTCCATTGGATATTGTTATATGTACTTAATTTGGCCTAGAAATTAGCATTCTATAATTAAGTATGATAGTAGAATAATAATAATAATAATAATAGTATTATTATTATTATTATTATTATTATTATTATTATTCTATATAATAAAATTAAAAATAATAATTAAATAAATATTTACACTATCATGCTAACGTCACTGATCAACCAGTGGTTGACCCACTGACTAGACTCGACAGGCACCTAGCGACCGAGTGGTTGCCACACAGGTGTAGGATCAGCTAGAGACCGATGACTAGGTATTATTTTATTAAATGATATACAATATAGGGTATTGTTCGATAAGGATGCATTGCATTTATTCATGGTAAGCAAGATATTTGCTCTTACTCATAGGATTATTATCATAGGCACACACTAAGTGGGTTTAGGTTCCGGACCACGCCTTCTATGTCACCGACTACTGCCTTGCCTATCCAATATGGATAGGTGACTGGATCATGCCAGTGGACTTATTTTTGTTGAGACGGATTAAGGGTTTCAACATTGTGCTAGAGATGGACGGGCTCTCGAAGTATTGGAAGACTTGAGTCATCACCTTTCGGGAATCAAGGCAAAAGAAGTTTGTCTAGCAGGGTTGTAGGAACTCACTTTTCACCATGATTGTCTCTACATCCTGAGCGAAGAAGTTGATTAATGGCAGATATGTGGCCTCCTTGGCCATTGTGGTGGAAGATTGAACCGAGTCTCCAGTGCTCGAGGGCATTCCCGTGCCCCGTGAGTTTTCGAATGTATTCCCAAAAGAATTACTGGGAAAGCTGCTGGACCGGGAGATCAAGTTTGTAATTGACTTAGTTCCTAGGACCATGTCAATATCTAAAGCACTCTACTATATGGTACTAGTGGAGTTGAGAGAGTTAAGGCTCAGTTGCAAGATCTGCTAGAAAAAGGCTTCAGTAAGCTTGGTGTGTCCCTATAGGGTGCTCCGGTGCTATTTGTGAAGAAGAAAAATAGATTCTTGCGGTTGTACGTGGATTACAAAGAACTTAATAAAGTTGCAATAAAGAATAAGTATCCACTATCGTGAATTGATAATCGATTTGATCAGCTATAGAGGTCCCGAGTATATTCTAAGATTGACCTTCAGTCTAGATACCACCAATTGAGAATCAAGCCAGAGGACAGGCACAAAAAGGCTATTAGATTCGATATGGTCATTAAAACTTCACTATGATGCCATTTGGGCTCACCAATGCTTCAACAACTTTTATGGATATTATGAATTATGTCTTCAAGCCTTTTTTGACTGATTTTTCTTGGACTTCATTGATGTATTTTGCTCTACTCTCAAAGTGACAAGGAATATAAAGAATATTTTAAAGAAATTTTGCAAGTCCTTTGAGAGCAGAAGCTATTCACCAAATTAAAGAAGTGCAAATTTTGGCTCCAAAAAGTTGCATTCTTGGGGCATGTGATTCCTCAAGTTGGTGTTTCGGTGGACCCCAAGAAGGTAGAAGCAATCAAGGATTGGCCTCGACCTACGAATGTTACCAAAGCCTAAGATTTATCAATCTTTAAAGGTATTATCGGCGGTTTGTGGAGGGGTTCTTGAAAATCACCACTCCACTTATGTGCCACATTTATTTGGAGCGATGAATGCAATAAAAGGTTCCAATTGTTGAAGAAAAAGCTGACATCGGCTCTAATCCTCACCTTGCCTATGGTGGGAAAAGGATTCGTGGTATATAGTGATGCATTCCAAAATGGTCTTGTGTGTGTTTTGATGAGGAGGAGAAGATGATGGCCTATACCTCTAAGCAGTTGAAGAACTATAAAAAGAATTACCCTATCCATGACCTAAGAGCTTTTAAAATAGTGGAGTTCTAATGGAAGTAGCTTAAAAAGCTTTTAAAATAGTTTCAGCAAAGTTTTGGGGGCTATTCAGGTGTTTTCTATGCAAGCCGAGCATGAAAACAGACTCCGAAAGATGAAATCTACCTAAATTGTAGATTTTGTATTGAGTACCGGTACTGGAATCTGCGTACCGGTACACAATATAAAATGGAGAGGAACCAGCTTTTCGGTTCTACGAAACTGAACCTGAGTACCGGTACCAGGATGGCTGAGTACTGGTACTGGAAAATTGGGTACTGGTATGCAATAGAAACCTGAAAATCCAACATATATGTAACACACTAGACCTTTGCAAATTGCGAGGTTCGAGTGTTTGGACTGCGTCCTGAGCTCTTCCAGATTTTCTGGTGGGTCGTAGACAGTTTTCCGACCTATGGCTCATATCCCGAGAATTGTAGTATTTTTATGTGGCGCTAAGGCCACTAAAGAGTTGGACTTAGCCTACCCTCGGATTGCATTCTGCACATGGTGAAACCGGAGACATGTCGATGGTTGTACCGGTACACATTTTGTACCGGTACACTTTTGATGGCTGTATCGGTACACTTGTGCCGAATTTCAAACCCGAGCCTCGGGTATGCATTTTCGTGGGATTTGTACCGGTACACTTTTCCGTGTACCGGTACACTTTGGCAGTTTTCGAACAGCTCGAACTGCAGGGGTGTTTTTGCATTGTTGCATCTCTATATGATACCCCACGCCTCCCCTTTGGTTTCCTGAGCCTAGAACTCAGAGGAAATAGGTGAGAGAGCTCCTTCTTGCCTCATTTTGGATTTCATCTTTCTTTTTCTTAGTTTTAGGTGGTTTTTGCTCTCTTTTGCCTTTTAGAGCATTTCCCACCATTGTTGGAGGCTTGGATCTTGGAGAGGAGCTCATTGGAGAGGAGAACTTCAACCCTAGTTGGTTTGGGGCCTTGTTGGGAGCTTCTTATGAGGTTAGATGCTTGTTCTCTTCTCTTGATTTGTATTTTGATGGTGGATTTGAGATGAAACCCTAGAATGTGAGTTTAGGGTTGATTTTGGGCATTTTGATTCTTGGGCCTTTTGAGCCCAATTGATCTTATTAGAACCTTTATCTAGGTTGCATTGGAAGGGATCTAGCTTCCATTTGGAGCTTGTGAGGGATTTTCACCACCATAAGTGAGTTTTGGCCCTTTCTTTGAGTTGGTTAATGTTTAACCTATTCGTTGTTCGTAATCCTTGTGTATCCCTTCGCTCATCACTTTTAGGGTATTTTGAGACTCGTGGACTACTCCGTTCGGCAAAACGAGGGACTACACGACGGTTCGGTGGGTTTTGGCCTAGCCACACAATGAGAAAATCTCATTGTTGATGGTTTAAGTGTTGTAAATTGAAAAGCATGCATATTTGTGTTAGATGCATTATTTGTGAATTTTAGAATGCTTAAAATGCACATGTTATATACAATGCATATTTGACCTCTATATAGTAGAGAGTTTTCATGTTGGGCTAGGGGCCGACGGTTAGCATTCTTACAATTGATTGAGATCATGTTGCATATGGTACATATGGCATATAGATTACACTCTTGGA
>NC_033622.1:7682072-7688866 GCF_001540865.1 Ananas comosus
GAGCTAGCTTCCTTCGAGGACGAGTTGTTAGGTGGTCTACCTCTCGATTTTTGTTTCCTTTTGCGAGAGGTTGAGAGTTCTACCAGTGTATTAGAGACCATCGTTTTTGTACTTTGGAGACAGATATTGTACTACTTATGATTTCTTTTACTGTCTAGCTTTACTCCTTTACCTTGATGTAGATGTTAGAACCTTACTCGCTCTGATATCATTAGCTGCTCATTATTTCACTTCTTCTATTTGTTCTATTACTCGCTTTTACTTCCGCTTTTATTGTAGACGCCTTATATGTGTAGACATATGGCGGGTCTGGGCACGCTACCGGGAGGGCCTCCGCCGGTCCCGGGGCGTGACAGATTGTGATTGAGAACTTGGAATTTAGAATGCATGAACTTAGTGACACATGAACCCTAATGAGGTATTGAACTAGTTGAGAAAACTAGTGGTTTGGATATAGAAAACAAAGTGTAGACATTGGAATAAAGCGAGATACTAGATGCCATTATGATGTTGAATGTAAATTTAGTGATAGAGTAATGGATTGGGTATGGATTGTTATGCATGAAAAGAACATGGCATGACGAGAGAGCCCCAAGTGTAAATATGGAATTGGGTCATTGCATGTGCCAAATGTGTTGCTACATTTCATGTATTATAAAGCATTGCATATTTACTTATGTCCACACAGTGTGATGTTTGTACATTCTATTGATGCGCGTGACATAATTGAGTGGAATCTCTAGTATAAGTGGAGAAAATTTGGGTCGGTGCAAATGTAACGTGACAACTAGTGCTTTGATATTGTTGAGCATGTGAGGGATTGAAAGATATTCTCTGGACCATGCTAGAGATTGAAATAGATCTCTTGACGTTGTTGTTGTCACCATGGTTAGTGGCATGAGTTGTTTGAACCTTGAGCGCCAAAGAGAGATTGGGTCATTGCACTTGTAGTGTGGCATTGGGTGCCTCGCCATTGTTGAGTATTGCATGACATAAGGTCGTTGTTCCCACCGGTAGGTGGTTGGTCCACGGATTGGTCGGAGAAAGAATACTCACATAGTTTGTTGTTGGCTTGTGGAGATCGCGACTCCCAAGCCGTGAGTTCCAGAGTGTCACACATAAATAGGCAAAGGTCACGACGGTGCCTCCATGGCAAACGATCATGGTGGTGGCTCGGGAGTGAAAAACCTCTACCCCACGTGATTTGGTGAAGTGAGTTGTGGTGCAATTGGGTTAAAGCAAAAAGATAGATTAACGTTAAGCATTTGGTATTCCATATGTGTGCATGTGGTGAGAATTTGACCATGTTGATATTATAATGTCACAGTAGCTAGCACTGATTGCATGATGTATCATGGGTATAGATAGACTTGTATTTTGTGCTATTTTGTATTGTTGCATCATGTGTAGAGAGTGAGCATAGTAGAGTCACATGTTGGGTGACGGGACGATCATGCTACCTTTGTGAGCAGCCCAAGGTGGGGAGCGGTAGAGCTAGTCCCTCGTGGCTGAGAGCTGTGAGTTGGGCTTGGTCTTGTGGAAGCCCCTGATTAGGTCGAGAATGAATTGGGTCGAGAGTAAGTAAAGAGCACTGTTGAACATCTTAAACTATGAAATTCATTCCACATTGTTGTAAAGGCATAGTAGTGGTTGCTTTCATTCCTATACATGCTCGATCTAGTTGCATTATTACTTGTTCTTGTATCTATTTATGCCTGATTAGACCTAGTGGGAAAGTCGGCTAGGTCGGCAGCTGGGCCCACTGAAAACTTTTTTTAGTTCTCACATTCCTATTTTGCAGAGTCAACCCTGAATAGAGCAGCACCGGACCAACGTGTGGGCGTGGCGCCATAGATAGCAAGGTTACCCTATGTAGTTTACCCTTGTGTACTATAAGAAGAGATTGTAAAAGCCATTGTGGAATGTATAGAATAATGTAATAGAAGATGGTAAATGTATGTATCCTTTTGGATGATTGAATGTTGTAATAGTTAGACTTTAACTCTCACTTCGGATATGCCCTCGTGCAAAATTATATGGTGTTGTTTTTCCCGGGTGAAATCAATGTATTGATTTTGTTGCGTCTTGATCGGATAGGGTAAACTTTGTCCGTTCAGCGGTCTGTGCACGTGCCCGCATGGCCTCCGCTGTGCTACGGGGCAGGGCGTGACAATATGGAAGTGGGAGAAAATCGCCATGAACTTTACCGTGGGCTTACCTTGATCGCAAGCAAACCTCGATGTAATTTGGGTGGTAGTAGATCAGTTGACCAGGTTGGCTTATTTTCTACCAATCCACATCAGTTGGTCAAGTGCCAAGTTGCACGGATTTACATCGATGAGGATATGCACCTCTATAGAGTGCCGGTATCAATTGTCTTGGATTGAGATCCTTGATTTGTATCATAGTTTTGGAAGAGTCTACACAAGATCCTTGGGACATGCCTTGATTTCAGCATTGCTTATCATCCTCAGAGTGATGGGCAATTTGAGAAAACAAATTAGATCCTCGAGGGTTTGTTCTAGGCGTATGTCCTAGACTATGAAACTAGATAGCAATAATATTTGCTAATGACAAATTTTGCCTCTAATAATAGCTTCCAAGTGAGCATTAGGATAGCACCATATGAAGTGTTGTTTAGAAGGAAATCCTGGTTTGCATTGCATTAGAGTGAGGTTGGTGAGAAAACTACCTTATGCCCAGACATAGTGCAAGAGGCTGAAAAGAAAGTTCACATTGCACGTCAAAGGTTGTTGACAGCACAAAGTCAGCAAAAAAGCTACTCTGACACGCACTGACGCGACTTAAAGTTTAGCATCAAGGGCTATGTGTTCTTGAAGGTCTCTCCTACAAGAGGGCGAAGCATTTTGGGTGCAAGAATAAATTTTAGAGAAAAGAAAAGTAAGAAAGGTCCTTGCTACTTTGGACCTTTCCAGGTGTTGGAGGGAAATGGCCCCGTGGCGTACTAGATTATGTGTAGCACACTGGACTTTTGCAAATTGCGAGGTTCGAGTGTTTGGATGTGTTTCGAGCTTTTCCACACTTAGTGGAGGGTTGTAGAATGTTTTCCGACCTAAAAAGTTCGAAAACTGGAATTCTGGACAAGTCCTGAGAGTTTTTACTCTCGGGGACCGGTCCCTGGAAGGAGAGACCGGTCCCCCAGTGAGCCGTGTTGTAGCAGCCCTGAGGCAACCGGTCCCTGGCGGGCGAGACCGGTCCCCGAGCGCGCCTTCGCAGAGAGAGAGACCGGTCCCACGCAGGGAGAGACCGGTTCCCGAACGTTGGTTCTCCGAGTTCGCAGCGAGAGACCGGTCTCTGGTGGGAAGAGACCGGTCTCTCTGGGCGAAAACTGCCCAGACCGGACTGTGGTAATATTGGATTTTTGGGGGACCTAGCTGGATTTTGTTACAATAGATGGTCTATATGACCCATCCACCTTCTCTTCTCCTCATTTTTCCTCCTCACACTCTCCCCACATCCTTGGTAGAGAGAGAAGAAGGAGAAGAAGAGGAGAAGGATCTAGCTTGGGCTTGGAGCATCCCTTTAACTTTCTTCTTCTTCCCCCCTTGTTGGTGCTTGAAGGCTTGGACTTGGAGCTTGCAAAGGAGAAGATCTTCACCCTTTGAGCTTGGATTGGAGCTTCTTAGAGGTTGGTAGCCCTTTCTCTCCATCTAGACCTTGGATTTGATGTTTTATTGTATTGGAACCCTAGAATGAGGTTTTAGGGTTGATTTTGGGGCTTTTTGATCTAGGGCTTTTGAGGCTAGATTGATTGGATTAGAACCTTCCTTGAGCTTGGATTGGAAGGGTTCTAGCTCTCTTTTAGAGCTTTGGAAGAGATTTCTTCTCTTGAGGTGAGTTTTAGCCCTTTTGTTAGGTTGTTAAAGTTTGACCTTTTAGATTGATCGTAATGCCCGTGTATCTCGTCGCTCAATACTTCTAGGGTATTTCGAGACTCGGGGACAACTTTGTTTGGCTAAACGGGGCACTACGCGACGGTTCGGTGGGTTTGACCTAGCCTACCTATGAGAAATTCTCATATATGGTTATATATGTTCCGTAAATTGAAAAAGCATGCATATTCATCCTAATTGTATTTATTATGATTTTTAGAATGCTTAAAATGCATATGTTATATATGATGAAATTTTGGACCTCTATGTAGTAGAGAGTTGCTTGGGAGATCTATGGTTGCATTTAGCATTCTTTATGAGATTTGGTTTCATGCTTCTATGATATAGATGAGTTTGGATTCATACGTTTAAACTTGAGTTTACTTGTGACATGAGAGATGACAAGAGTGCCATTTAGAAGGTATGTGAACTAGAGAGCTAGTGTCATCAAGCGGCATTGAGCTCGGGACATGTGAGAACCTAGTGGATAGGGCCATTGAGGAATGTGGAACATGCTTAAACATTAAATGTCTAAGTGTCATGAAGGGGCACTAGACCTAGAGAATGTTGGAACTTCATTTGTGACTTAGAACTAGAACTCCGAGATGCTAGTGACTATACCATGTTAGAGACATGAGGGTTGGATACTTGAGACTTGGACTATGCTTGCTTGCCATTTGTGCTCATTCGCACATGCTTGTGAGGATCGCTCCCTACAAGCCGGCACTCCGGAGTTAGCCTACGCGACTTATGTTCGCTCGTGCGGTATTGAGAAGCCTACGGGGTCGAGTGGGACAGACACATTCCAAGAGTGGGAATGTTGGGCTACCACTGGCACTTAGGCGGCACAAGCTGGACTACCTTTGGTAGGTCCTTGATTGGAAATGGAAATCGACACGGTTATGTATGTATACCGGTTTCTTTTATGATCTATTTTCTCTCTAGTTTGGGTAAAATCACTATAAGAGGTATAAATGAACCTACGAGGATTCTCTACCAAGGATTAGAGACATCTCGTAATTCTTTGGGATTTTTGCTTCAAAATTGATTCAATCTTGGAAATTTAGAGAGTAAACTTTTTATAGGGATTTTTATTTAAGATTTTTTAAGTTGAGTGGAGAAGAGGAGCTTTATTCTATTTACACCCAATTCTATCAATGGAAGAGAGAGGATCTCAAAAAGGAACTACGAAAACTAGAGTAGATTCGGATGTTACTCTACCTAGATTCTCTAGGTTGTTATCCCAACTCCAAAGAAAGGAA
This sequence comes from Ananas comosus, assembly GCF_001540865.1. Classification (NCBI taxonomy): domain Eukaryota; kingdom Viridiplantae; phylum Streptophyta; class Magnoliopsida; order Poales; family Bromeliaceae; genus Ananas; species Ananas comosus. The sequence goes on from NC_033622.1 coordinate 7,687,228, forward strand.
AATCTCTCTCTTTCTCCTCTCTCACTCTCTCCCTTTACTCTCACCCACTCCCCAACCGATACTTCCCCTACATATAACTCCATAGTATAAACGTTGATTTGTGATTGGGAGTTTATTAAGTATAAGAGTTGGTCGGTTTTTAGAATACAAACGTCTCAACACATGCCTATACTCCCAAAGTCATGACTATGTGGTGAGTCTACAAAACTATAAAACCCGATCGAGGTGTCCTGGGCTTGTAACCTAAAGAGACGAAAGATAACATATAGCCATAAGTGGATAAAGTCATAACCATGGATCATGAATCTTAACAATGAATCTTTTCAAGACGGTTTGTGGTAACTCTAATAGATTTATCAAAGATAATAATAAAGAGTGATTTTGTGGCGATAAACGTTTTCAAATTACGTAATGTAGTAGGGAAGGATTATTCCTCAAAATAAGCGCTTTGAACTTTAAAGTATGGAGTTCTCCTGAGAGATTTATTTATTCTCTTTACTAGGAATTAGCACGAAAGCTCGAGGGTTTTCCGAAGTGTGAGGAGTACCAACGAGGTGTTGTGAAACTGTATACCCTACCATATCAAGGCGTTGCAGAAGAGAACAACCCGTTCCTACGATTAGCCCAAGAGCAGTATCGAGTTTAGGAGGATATTGACATCATCGTCATCGATTACTTCACGCACCCTAGCCCATGTATGAACGTCACATCTCTATACACCTTATACAACACATGAGGGTGTATCGAACCCCACATCGTATTACAGTGCGGGGCCCTGGCCGCCTCCGGGAGGGCCATCGCACGGGTCTGGGCGGTATACAGATGTGTATATTCCGCAGATGTTTTTTTGTCTTCATTTTCGTTCTTTATCTTGTTTATCTTATCATTATTGATTACTATAGTCTCGCTCGCTTCAAGATAGTATATTTGGTCTCATTTCCTTTTTTATGGTTCTGCTTCTTTCATTTTGTATTCCACTATGTTTTGATTGAGGAGCTTTCTTTATGGTTCTAGGGTTTTCTTTCCACCAGAGATATATATATGCCCATGTTGAGAGTTGGAGAGTGTTTTATTTTGTAGCTCTCCATCTGGTGGATTTGAGCAGAGAGCGACTTCCCGATTAAGCTTCGCTGCGAGAAGGGTGCCAGAGATCGGAGAGAGCCACACCTTCCGAGACTTTCTTTTGTATTTTATCTCCCGCACTCTTGATATTAAATATCAAGGGTCACCCGTTAATGACTGGAGTCGAGTTACGTGGTGATCCGGGGTTTTCTTTTTCCCATTCATTGCTGTATATCATTATACGTTATTTATCGCTTGTGTTTTTGACGACTTTCTTTCGTACTTACTTTACGATATGATGATACAGAGGTATTCGTACTACAGTACCACCACATGTAGATGCGATAGTATTTCATTGTATAGGTTACGTATGATTATACGGAGTTGTATTACTCGTTCATTTGGAGTGTTATGGTATACGGTTTTTATATTCCTCATGCAAGATAGTTCTATTGGGTCATATGATACTACGTTACGTACTTTGGCCGTTCACATGATATATGAGGTAACGATACAGTACTCGTACAGTGGATTAGGTTGATGATTCGGATAGATCATCGCTAATAAGTAAGAGTTG
>NC_033622.1:7688898-7729302 GCF_001540865.1 Ananas comosus
GGCACTTAGGCGGCACAAGCTGGACTACCTTTGGTAGGTCCTTGATTGGAAATGGAAATCGACACGGTGTTGAGAATGAATAATCGCTACTAGATAGGCTTAGTAGTTGGATTAGGTGACATGCTCATGACATAGCAATGGAGTATATAGTACACTTGCCGGTTTCATGCATTGCATCATAGTATACTGGGTTATCTTGATAGAACGTACTCCTTATATTTTTGGCATATGGTATTGTGAGGTTTACTTGCTCATTATGTTGAGGCATATTAGTATGCATTGGATATGTTACTTTATGATAGCGTAGATGTACACCACCATGACATCATGCTTATGGAGACATAGTAGTATAGCATTTCATTCATGCTTTCTTTCAGCAGTTTTTGTGTTCGCTATTTATTGCATATTACTATATGTCGTTACTTACCCTTTTTCTTTTGGGGCCTAGTGGTGCATTGAGCTGAGGTCAGTAATTGCCCACTGGGAACTATAAATTATAGTTCTCACGCCCTCTATTTTATGTTTTCTTTCAGAGCCTTCCACACCGAGAGAGGCTAGAGACCGTGGGAAGAGCGTCGCTTCGAATTAGCCCTTCAGCGAGAGACGAGTTTAGGTGGTCTACCTCTCGATGTTTTATTTTGTGAGAGGTTGAGAGTTGTACCCGTATATATATAGAGACCACCTTTCTTTTGGGATCTTGGTATTTCTTTCGAGGAGTTAGTTTTGTATCACCTTATGTTTTACTTTCTTCGTCTTGGTATTTTTTCCTTTACTCTGGTTTATATGATAGAACTTCGCTCGCTCTGATATCATTAGTTATTACTATTCTATTTGTTCTATTTCTTGCTTTTACTTCTGTTTTTTTGTAGACGCCTTATATGTGTAGACATATGGCGGGTCTGGGCACGCTACCGGGAGGGCCTCCGCCGGTCCCGGGGCGTGACATTATGCTACACCCCAAGCTATGTGGGAGTACACAACATATTCCACATATCTCTACACTGCAAGTATGTACCCGATCCCACGCACTTCATTAGCTACTGCTACTACAGTTATAGGAGGATTTGAGCTATGACGAGAACCCGATTAGCATCCTTGCCCAACAAGAGAAGACGTTGCGGAACTATACCATCCCATATGTCAAAGTGTTGTGGAGCAACCATGAGGAGTGTGAAGCCTTTTGGGAGCTCGAAAGCACGATTAAGGATCATTTCTCTTATTTATTTAGAGAGTCCTCTTGAGGTATGAAATTTCAAGTTTCGCGAATAAAACTCCTTATTAGGAAGGGATGATGTAATGCATTAAACTTTTGCAAATAGCGGTGTTTTAGTGAGAAATAATAATAGAAACTATTTAGATAATCTCAATGGTGTTTGGCAGAACTTTTCTAAGTAACAATTCTAAGTACTAGGTACCAATACTGAAATAGGTGAATACCGATATACAATAGAAAGCAGAGAAATCCAATGTTCGGGTCCTGTGGAGCTAGCCCAAAATATCAAAACATCTGAGTGGTGTATCAGTACTGAAACCCTCATATCCGTACACAACTCTGCAAACATAAGATTTTTGGCTGGTTGAGAATATGAATTATTTGAGGGTTAGTGTTTAGTTGCAAATATGATACCTCAATATACATCCCCTTCATAGCCAACCCCTCACCCACTCTCATTTCCCTCTCTCACTCTCTCCTCTTTCTCTCTCTAAAAGGAAAGAAACCTCAACCCTATTGTTGGATCTCTTAGATCCATCTCATTGTAGGCTTAGATGAGATCAAAAGCATCAAGGAAAAACTCTAGGAGAGAGAAGGTAACTATCTTAACCCACATTTATCTTATTTCGAGGAGAAGAGGTGAGTTGAATTTTTTAGAATTTATTTTTAGGGATATTTTTCAAATGAGAGATTTAAAGGTTCTAACTTAGTTAAAACTTCGTTTTTAGGGTTTCTTAATGCTCTACAGAGATTAGGAACCATCTCTTAGGAGCATCCAAGTAAATATGGAGAATATCACTAAAATGGGTTTGATCTCTCTTTTATCTAGTATTTTCTTTGGCCATATGTATGTATTATAATTAAAAAGTAGATCAAACATATGTTTAATCTATATATATATATATATATATATATATATATATTATATACTTATATATGAGAATTTTAAGGATGGTCAGAGGACTTAAGAGCATAATCGAGCTAGGCAAAAAATAAGGTTTTTATAACCCCCGGTTTGATATGTTAAAAGAAAGTACTTATGGCATGTGTAACATTGACTTTTACGAATATTGCGGACATAGAGAGCATGATGTGGCGCATGAAAACTATGGATCAACTACGGGTATGGAACATAGTGACACTAGGACATCTAGGCAAACTTGAACTAGAGAACTAGCAAATTATGCGATCATGAATTTAATGGCTTTAACACAAGAAATCATGAGAGACTTAGTGTGGTAACTAAAATTACACACGCATCACAGACCTTTCCGAATATTTGGAACCATCTATTAGGAACCATCTCTTAGGAGCTCAAGTAAATGGAGAATATCACTAAATAATGCGGTTTGATCTCTCTTTTATCTAGTATTTTTTTTGGCCATATGGTATGTATTATAATAAAAAGTAGATCAAACATATGTTTAACTATATATGATATGATGATATATATATATATATATGAGATTTAGAAGGTCAAGAGGACTTAAGAGCATTTGAGCTAGAAAAATAAGGTTTTTAACCCCTTTGATATGTTAAAAGAAAAGTATATGGCATGTGTAACTTGACTTTATACGAACATTGGGACATAGGAGATGTAATTGTGGCATGAAAACCTAGGATGAAACCTAGGGTATGGAACATAGTGACACATAGACATCTAGGCAAACTTGAACTAGAGAACTAGCAAATTTGCGAATGAACTTAATGGTTTAACCCTAGAAATCACGAGAACTTAGGTTGTAAACTAAAATACAAGTCACGACCTTCCGGAAATATCGAGAAATGTCAATTCACCTTGACTCCATACTCTGTATCGGGATATGCCAATTACCTTTAGACTCCCTATGTCGTACTTAGAGATGCCAATTTCCTTCGACTCTAAATGCCTATTGTTTGAAAATATGATTATTGCCTTCGACTCCATGAGGTGTTTAGCTAGAAGAACCAAACCAAAGAGTTTGTTAGAGATAAGGAATGATTTGGGACAATTATATAGGTCAATGACAATAATGTATTATTGTGACATCTAGTTATATTACTTAGGGCACAGTAGTTATATTTTGCATTGTATTTTCCTTGTAGTAATAGTAGTTCTTTTATTTTTATTATTCTACTAGTGCCTCTTTTGAACCGAGTGAGTGTAAAGTGCCACTTTCGGCGATTGTACCCACTGAGAATTTATTTCAAGTTTTTACCCTGTTGATGTTGTTACTTTTACAGAGCCATCGTTTGCTTGTGAGGAGCGCTATCGCGGTAAGGGTATTGTGAGTTAGTAGTCCGTGGCTAGTTGGTCTAGAAAGTACCTTTTTTGTATAAGCAAAGACTATGTAATAGTTTGGAGTTTAATGTATTGTAAATCTTAAAGCGATCAAACTTGTAATAGCTTTAACTTAGAAGTTAATTACTCTAATGCTTTATTATACCCATATCATGTATTTGTTGTGCAGGTTGGTTTATGTTTTCGCCTCGCGCGAGTGGGGGTAACTTTATCCATTCAGCGGGTCTGTTACACGAGCCCAAGCGGGCCCATTGGGTGGGTCTCAAAGCGTGACACAAAATAGTAAAATTTTATGTGTCAAGTTTTCAAGCAGGGGCATTATAGTAATTTTAGTGCACACACTATATATAGTTATATATTTGGTCATATTTTGCATTACTGTAAGAAAATATAGTATTCATTGTATAATACTTTTATTATAATATACCGAAACTTCTGTAGGTTGTACCGAACTGCAGTCAAATTGACCGAAGTGTGGTTCTGAGTGCGTCAGAATGAGTATATAGGGTGTTGAGACCTTGGAGAGCAACCCAGGAAAAATTCAGTGTGTTTTGAGCATGTTTTGCTCTCGGAGTCCGAACCCTGGCAACACTGTCCGGACCCTAGCTGCGAAAATGTGAAAACTTTCTCTCAGGGTCCGGACCCTATGCATGGTCCGGAACCCGTACCCGCAAAATGCATGGGTTGGTTCAGTTGTGTGTATTGTTGAGGGGCCTAAGTGCAATTGTCATTTATGGGCTTATGTGAGTGAGTTGGGATGCCCTAACTCATTTCCCCTATTTGAGACCTTAGGAGAAGAGCTTTCTCTTTCTCTTTCTAGAGCTCCTCTCACTCTTCCTCTCCTTTCCTTTCCTTCTCTTACTAGGGTTGGGTCTAAGGAAGGGCTTTGGTGGAGAAGAAAGCGTATTGGAGGGTGGAGTTAGCAATTGTGCAAGAGGTTGAGGAAGAACTTGAACTCAAGGTGAGTTCTTATGGTTTTAGCTAGGGTTTTGAGTTAGTTTCTTCTAGTAGTTGAATCTAGAAGCTTGTATGGTAGAGTACCTCAAGAATCTCCATGTATTATGAGGTTATTGTGGATCATTGGAAACCCTAGGGTCACATTGGGGTTTTGCTCAAAGTAAGATCTAACTAGGGTTTGACCTCTTGTAGCCCTAATTAGCGGATAGTCTGATGCGTTGAGAGACTCGGTTCGAAGATCCGACGAGTCTACGCGAAGAAATCGAGGAAAAATCCCGTTTCGACTTCATTTGCCGTGGTCAAGGGAAATAGCCGGTCATAAATCACAAGACTTGAATCGTAGCACCTTAGCGACCCTACGAGGTGGATGGTGCTATCCGAAATTATTGAATTTTTTTTTATGTCTAAATGTCACTTATTGAGCATATATGAGTATATAGGATTCATGCATTGTAGGGTTGAGTTGAGAACATGTTCATACATGTTGTTTGCATGCTTTTAGTATAAAGATGCACATGAGCTATTGAACACGTTGTAAACCCTATAGATGTATGAATTGTGACTTGAACATAGCTGAGGCAAAGAACATAGTGACATTATGACATGAGTAAAGTAGCACCTTATGGCATTAATGACCATAGCAAATGCTAGAGAATGAGACACCTAGTGTGTGTGGCATTAATGAGTACAATGAATGCTAGTGAATGAGACACTTTGCATGTGTGGCATTAGTGAATATGATGAATGCTAGAGAATAAAACACATAGTGTGTTGTGGCATGGTCAATATGGCATCCTCATAATTGTGGACTAGTGAGCATAGCATCCTTATAGTTAAGGATCGGACTGAGCATAACATCCTTAGAGCTAAGAATTGGATTGAATTTGGCATCCTTATAGTTAAGGATTGGATCATACTGACCCGTAAGTCTTGGCTTGAGGGCGGTCGCACTCCCTCGAGCGATGAGCTCCAGAGTAGTCATCACTGGGTTAGAGTTTCCCCAGAGGACGGTTTCGTCGGGTTGTAGGAGTTTCTCCCCGATAGCAGGGATTTGAGTTGGTGAGTTTTGCGGTGAAACCTATGGGTTAGCCAAGGATGATTGGGTAATGGCAATGATTAAGTGCATGCATCATGAGCATCTAACATTGATAGTATCTTATTCGGGCATATTAGTTGCATTTGTTTAGCTTGGTTACCTATCTATTTTCTTTATTCTTTTACTTATGCCTGATTTAGACCTAGTGGGAAAGTCGGCGAGGTCGGCGGCCAAACCCACTGGGAACTTCGTTGTAGTTCTCACCCTACTATCTTCTACAAAGCCGGGGCCGAGTGAGCCGATCGAGGATTGCGGTAAGGGTATCGCGCCTTAGACAGTGACCACCTGAGTATAGTTTCATATCTGCTATTATCATCTTTTGTATTTGATGATCAAAATTGTATAAATGATGTATAAATGTAAAAAGGTTTACATTTTGGAAGATCATGTGATGTATAAAGGGAAAGAAAAGAATGTAAGTGTTAATATGCATGCATGTGATGAAAGTGATCATAGTACTTGTATGGGTGTAATAGTATAGAACTTTTACTTTTGGCTGTTGCTTGCCCTCGTGCAAGCCATGTATATGTATGCTTCTGCTCGCGCAAGATTTATATACATGTTGATGTCTTGTTGAGCTTTGGGCGGACAGGGGAGGTGTTGTCCGTTCGGCATTTGTTGACGTGCCCGAACCGACCAAATAGGCGGGGCTCGGGGCGTGACAACTTATGTCCTTATTCATTCACTACTATACCTATGAAGGTCTCATACCCTTTATTCATTCACCAATTAATAAGTGATGTTGAGATCGACATCGCATGGCGAGGTCCTTACTACCACCACAGGCACGCTCTTGCTATTTTGGCTCATGGAAGGCTACAACGCCCTTCGAACTTGATTGTCACTTGACTCCTCATGAGCCATGCCAAATCTAGCGCTATGTCCAACTTACAGTTGATCGTTAACAATCAGTTTATAGTGAATACTATGCCCCCCATAATGGACAACGTCTATAGCCCTAATAATGTTTATCAAGTTTATGGCTCTATCAAACCAAATTTATATCACATGCCCAAAGCCAATTTCGACTCGGCATTAACCTAGTTAAATTTTTCCTTAGTATTCGGCACTCCCAATCGAGAGCACATATAATCAAAAAACCTCTTTAATTTCAACCTAGTTGATCGACCACCTTTCAATCCTACTTATGTTATTTCCTTAAGGATCGTTCTCCCATATCCATCACCCATCATAGCTGGGGTTAATGCATCAACAGCTACTAGGATGGAAATTACTAGAACTCCACAACTACCACTCTTGACACCAAGTCAGGGCCCACGTCTGCTTGTCTCGCAAATCAGCCACAACAAGAGGCCTTATTCCCTTAGTGATACTTTGATTGAAAACATCGGAAGATTATCTGGTTTTCTGCGACATTCTTCCCACCAAGTAATTCATCAATATTATCCAAGGGATAAGAATATCATCTGAGGGATAACACATGTGCAAATAGGCGACCCACTAATCAAATTTGATTCGTCGCACACAAAAGTTGACCGAATTAAGCAAAAGTTCTCGAGGAGGAACACTTCCTCTCATTTCCGACATTATGTTATCAGTCGCCCAATGTAGTTATCCAAAGAATGAAAGGATTATCTCCCTCGCACAGTCCCTAATATTTTATTTAGGAGCACCACAAAATCCAATTATTTACTTTCGCCATATGTCATTCTCACTCACATCCCTAAGTCCTTAGAGTCATCTTAAGGGTCAAATTTAAGCAAATCACTTAGAAACTCTTCCTAGATTTTGATACCACTCTTATTGTCATGCCCCGAATCCCACCAATTGAACCCGCTTGGGCATGCGCAATGGACCCGCCGAACGACATGGTTTTCTCTATATGCAAGAAGCGGAAGCATACAGCAATCTGTATAACACCATACATGATATAGATACAATAGCGCATCAGAGTAATTAAAGCTTCTAAATTTAAAAGCCATTACAACTCAACTTCTAAGTTACAACTTTTACAAATTAACCTCTTTAAGGTTTACATCACTTATAGCCAACCTGTTACAACTCTATTGTTTACATATAATGGCGTACTCTCTAGACCAACTAGCCACGGTCTATCTAACTCATGATGCCCTTACCGTGATCACGCACCTTACCAGCGGTGGATAATGCTGAAAACATCAATCACATGTGGTGAGAACTTAAAATAAGTTTTCAATTGGTGCAACCACCGAAACTGGCACTCTGCACACGCTCGATCAAAAGGGGGCATTAATAGATAATGACAATAACTGTAATAGCCATTTCTATATTAGAAATGTAGTAAACTGAAATATAACTACAATGCCTCAACATATATATAATATGCTACAATGGTTTGCTATGTCATTAGCCTATACATTCATCTCATTTCATCTCTTAGCTTTAATCAACTTATTAGTTTGATTTCCCTTCTTATTACACCTTTTGGAGGGTCGAGGAAGATCGGACTTCTCTCCTATGAATTGTAGGGGGAGATTAGCATCTCTCCAATTGATAGGCACTTAGAGTTGAGGGCAATTGGCACTGCAAGTACTACCTACAGAGTCGAGGGTGATCGGCAGTCCAAACACTACATAGAGATTCAAGGGTGATCGGCATCTCCCAGTGTAACGTATGGAATCAAGGGTTACCGACACTCCCTTTAGACACTTCCAGAAGGCCACGCTTTTTATCATTTCACCCTAAGTTCATGACTTTTAAGGTTATCTATATTTCATTTATCATTCTCTTGTTCTCTAGCTCAAGTTTAGCCTAGAGTCGATATGTCACTATGTGTCATATCCTAGGTTCCATCCTAAATTCAATGCTACTATTTTCACACCTTAGTTTTCAACCGAGGTTAAATGTCATACATGTTGCCTATGTTTAATTCAAGGTTCATATGAAACCTAATCTTGCGTATACATACTTTTGTTTATCTATACAACAAGGTTTACATGGATGCCCATACATGCACGCTTCATGTTTTTTTTTAACATACAAGGGTTAAAACCCTAATTTTCTCCTAGGTCAAATGCCTATAAACTATCTTGACCTACTTGATCTCCTAGCATGTAATTAAATCCACTTTAGCTTACATATTACTCATAATATATACATGCAATCAAAGAATGCTTTAAGTAAGGAGAGATCAAACCTATTTCGGTGATATTCTCTACCTTCTTCTAGATCTATTCTAAAGGTAATCCTTGATCTCCTTTGAACCTCAAGAAAATCCTATAAATCATTCTAATAAAGTTAGAACCCCAAAAATTTCACATTTGGAAAAATCCTACGACAAAACCTAAGATCCCAACTCACCTCTCCTCTTCTAGCAAGGCAAATGTGGAAGAGATGGGTTTCTTCTCTTTCCTAGAGCTTCCTCTTGAAGTTCTCCACCTTTTTCAAGATCCCAAAGAGATGGATCCAAGCTCCAAGCTCCAGCAATGGTGGAAATGCTGCTCTTTTCTTCTAGAGAGAAAATGGAAGAGAGAGTGGAAGAGAGAGGGAAAGGTATTGTGGTGTTAGAGTTAATAGTGAAACCCTATTTATAGGGGTGCTAAAATAGCAACTAAACCCCCAAATAACTTTTATTTGCAACAGACTAACCTACAGTTTGCATGCCATGTTTCAGGCAGCTACTCGAACTTTCAAGCACCCAAACCTCATAGAGCTCTCTCTGGTCCAAAATCCAAATGCCTACACAGCTTACCCAATTCACAATTTGGGCACCTAAAATGATGATTTGGGCTTCGGTTGTACATTCACCATGCAACCAGCACTCTTGTGCTGGGGGGCGTCTGAAACATTTTTCGAGCACCTGTAGAACAATTCAAACGCCCGAATGTTTATTCCTGCACCCAATCTCTCGAGTTGGGGGGGGTTCCTACTCTGGACGCCCTCAAATGAGGTCTGAAACATTCCGAGCGCCCACAGGGTAGTTTGGGTGCTCAAAGGTTGGACTCTCCACAAATAATGCTCTTTGGAAGAGTGTCTGGATAGTCTAGGCACTCTGACTGGCCATCCGAACCCTTTGTGCACTCCTAAATTCCTATTCCAGGCAGCCAAAAAAGTTTGGAACTCAAATTTCTTTGATTTGGAAATCCATTTCAATCAAAATTGATTTCAATTCAATCCAAACTCAGTCTAAACCTCTCAAAATTCACTTTAGTCATGTCTATCATGACTTAATCTATACGTTATCAATTTACTCAAAGCCTGGTGCATTACCCATTGATTTGATCGGAGAAATATATCCACACTCATCAATGAGCCATTGCTTCCTAGTAGTGGTCATCAACTCATTTACAAAGTGGGTCTAGGCAATTCCTTTAAAGGAGGTTTCCCAAAGAAAAATTATAAAGTTCATTGAGTCCAGCAATTCACTAAGTCCCATAGAGTGCATCGATTCGACATTCTAAGGACAATGATAACCGACCGAGGTATAATGTTCACTAGGAAAGAGGTGGTCGATTACCTTGACTCCATGCAGATCAAAATGTTAAACTCCTCGCCTTACTACACGCAGGCCAATAGTTAGGCCAAGGCTGTGAACAAAGTCATCATCTGTAGCACACTGGACCTTTGCAAATTGCGAGGTTCGAGTGTTTGGATGTATTTCGAGCTTTTCCACACTTGGTGGAGGGTTGTAGAATGCTTTCCGATCTAAAAAGTTCGAAAATTGGAATTCTGGACAAGTCCTGAGAGTTTTTACTCTCGGGGACCGGTCCCTGGAAGGAGAGACCGGTCCCCCAGTGAGCAGTGTTGCGGCAGCCCTGAGGCAATCGGTCCCTGGCGNTGTTCGCTCGTGCGGTATTGAGAAGCCTACGGGGTCGAGTGGGACAGACACATTCCATGAGTAGGGATGTTGGGCTACCACAGGCACTTAGGCGGCGCAAGCTGGACTACCTTTGGTAAGTCTCTAATTGGAAATGGAAATCGACACGAGGTGAGTTTGTTATAATCACTACTAGATAGAGAGTGGTAGTTGGATTACTCGGACTTGCTTCTAGCATAGGTTTGGATTTTGGGTATACATACATACATACATACATACATGTAGTATGCTAGGAGGCAGTGTTTAATTGCAGTCATATAAACAATGTTGCTATGATAAGGGATAATCCTCATAATTTCATTTAAGCAACCATGATATTATTTATGGTTAAGTAGAGACATATTCTTCATGATAAGATCATTGTGCATTACATGAATGCCATGTTTAATTGCAAGTAATATTTTAGCATTTTCATTATGCTTTCATAGATGCAAATTACTCGTTATTGCTTTTGACTTACCCTTCTCTTTTGGGCCTAGTGGTGCAATGAGCTGAGGTCAGTAATTGCCCACTGGGAACTATAAATTATAGTTCTCATGCCCTCTGTTTCATGTTTTCTTTCAGAGCCTTCCACGCCGGGAGAGGCTAGGGACCGCGGGAAGGGAGTTGCCTCGAGCTAGCTTCCTTCGAGGACGATTTGATAGGTGGTCTACCTCTCGTGGTTTTGTTTTGTGAGAGGTTGTGAGTTGTACCCATTTATGTATAGAGACCACCCTTCTTTTCGATCTTGTTTTTCTTGTTGAGGAGACAGTACTGTACTACCTTATGGTTTCTTTTATTTGTCTAGCTCTATTTCTTTACTCTGGTGTAGATGATAGAACTTTATTCGCTCTGATATTATTAGTTGCTAGTTATTTTGCTTCTTTCATATGTTCTATCTCTTGTTTTACTTTCGCTTTTCAGTATAGACGCCTTATATGTGTAGACATATGGCGGGTCTGGACACGCTACCGGGAGGGCTTCCGCCGGTCCCGGGGCGTGACATCATCGGCCTGACAAAGAAACATGTGGCCAATAATCCAAGAAAGTGGGATGAACAATTGTTGAATGCACTATGGCCAAGTAGGACCTCGGTTAAGATAGCTAATGGAGTAACTCCTTTTGTGCCAACATACGACCACAATGGTGTGCTACCATTGGAGATCACTGTTCGGTCATTTGAATGACTAAGTGTAACACACTGAACTTTAGCAGATTGTGAGATTATAGTGTTAGAATAGCGTTTTGAGCTATTCTCGGCATTTTTGTAGGTCGTTGACTGAGTACCGACCGATTGCTTGTGTTGCGAGAATGCGAGAAGGAGTACTTAGCACCAAAATTTGAAAATTCAGGTTTTGGGGTGCAGAGTACCGGTACCTCCTGGGTGAGGTACCGAAACCCTAGCACGCAATCGAGAAGTGCAGCTCTCGGGTTTGAGCTGATGGGTGGCCGGGTACGGGTACTGCTTCAACGGGGTACCGGTACGCCGTAATTTACCCACTTGGCAGAGGCTCGGGTTGCGCAAGATTTGTTGTTGAGTACCGGTACTCCTGCCCGAGTACCGATACGCAGTGCAAAAACTGTAGTTCGTGCAGTTTGCAATTTTTGGTGTTTGGAGGGGCTTTTTGGGATTTGTTACAACTTGTATATATAATCCCTCTTCTCCCCCTCAGCCCTTTTTGTGCTGAGCTTAGAGAGGTGGAAAAGGTAGGGTTTTCTCCCTTTCTCTTTATAGATTTCTCCCCCAAACCTTTGTTGATTTGGGATTTGATCTTTTTTTTCTTCTTCCTCTTCATGGTGGCTTGCTTGGTGGACCTTGAAAGAGGCTTGGAGGAGAAGAAGAGGACTTGTTTGAGGATTAAATTCCAACCCTATCTCAAGCTAGCTTGATTTGGAGCATTTCTTGAGGTTAGTACTCATCTTGCATCATCTACTTGTGATTTTGGCAAGATTTGGAGATGAAAACCTAGTTTTTTCAAAACTAGGATTTTACTTGGGATTTCTTGATTTGAGGCTTTTGGGACCTAATTGATGTGTAAAACTCTTCTTTATGTTGGATTTGAAGCTCCGTTGGGTTGATTTGAGCTTTGGACAAGTTTAGCTTGGTCAAAGGTAATTTTCGTCTCTTTTCTATGTAATTTTTTGGTGAATTTTGTATAATGTTCGTTCAAAGCTTGTAACCCTTTTAGAAATTCTTTTAGGGTGCTAGTAGCTTGGTGGACAACTTCGTTTGAAGGAACGAAAGGGTTCGAGGAATACCTGGTGGGTTTGACCTCACCGAAATGGGTGAACTTCCTCTATGTCTTCCCTATGGTTAATAGACTTAGATGGATGTATATTCATGTTTATTAGGACATGATAGAATTTTAGAGTGCATAATACATATGTGTTGCATGTATAAATTTATACTCTATATAGTAGAGGTACGTTGTGAACTTGCATTCTACATGACATATGTTTGCTTGATAGAAAGCATGTTAGAGATGAATAGAGACCTATCTTGTGAACCTTAATTAGATTGTGAAATAAATGAGATGTAGCAATTAGTTGTATGTTGATGTATACTTGTTGTAGACAAGGTAATTATGACATTGTAATATAGTGCATGTTAAGATCGACATGAAGCTGAACTTAGTGCATTGAACCTAGTTGAACAACTAGTATGTTGCATTGTGACATTGCATTCGATCTAGGGATCGATAGTGTGTTCCATGTATTAGACATGAGGAAAGAGGTTTTAATGCCTTGGGCGTATGATAGGAAGGACAAATGCATATAACATTAATTGAATGAGGTCATTTGCATGATACCTTACTTACTCCATGTAGTAGAGGCATTGGTAGAAAACCATGTGCATGGCATATGATATGATTTGGTAAATCTCTTGAGACTCTTTCGCATATGGCATTAGAAAATGACCCTCTAGACTAGTGGAAATTGCATGATTATATCTCTATGTAGTAGAGAGGGAATGGTATAGTAAACTCGCATGTGATATGGCATCTTTATACTATGTTGGAAATTATGTTACATTTAGTGGAACGACAAGCTTATACATGCTTATGGACTAGTGATTTTTGCTTGACATAGTAAACATGAACATCATGTAGTGACACTCGATTTAGTATATGACTAAACCTTAGCAATGTGATACTATATTGGACCTTTGGGTCGTTGGTACTTATTCCATATTTTAGACATGATGACCGAGGAATGGATACTATTGATCACGCTTGCTTGCCATTGTGCTCATTCGCACATGCTTGTGAGGGTCGCTCCCCTCAAGCCGGCACTACGGAGATAGCCTTCGCGACACAAGCTCGCCCGTGCGGGATTGGGCACTTAAATGGAATGCCGTGGGAGAGGCTCATTTCTAGAGTGAGAATGTTGACTACTACAGGGCCATTAGGCACGGCGCAAGTCGGACTACACACGTGTAGGTCCATGATGAGATTGAACAATGATACCTAAAGTATAATGTGTAAACTACTACTAGATAGTGCATATTAGTTGGACTTATGGGGATGCATGATAGTGCATATTCTTTGGACCTTATGTTAGTCATTCATGGCATCAATACTCTAGTAGTAGTATATCCACATCTATGTTGATTAGAATAGATGCTTGGATAGAATAGCAATGAAAAGTATATTTACTCTTTGTAGCATTATGGAAATGATGAACATGCATGTAAATTAACATTGGCATATAGTTGAACATGTGAGGTTAGAATATCATGTATATGATAGTTGATCTTTGGTAGAGGAATGACTTGTTAATTAAAGTGTTTAAATTTACTTGCTTATTTATCACCTTATAGCATGCCTCAGTTGACTTAGTGGTATATTTCGCCACTCTTGGCGGCTTACCCACTAGAAACTATTGTTTAATAGTTCTCACCCCCATTTGTTGTTGGTTTTTGTTTCAGAGCCTTCCGCGATGGGAGAGGCTAGGGATCGTGGCAAGGGGTTGGCGACTAGCTAGAGCCTCTACGGAGTTTTTTTTTAGATGGACCTGATGTCATTTTTCTTTTGTACTTGTGGAAAGATGTATTATGTATTCGATTTAGACATATATTAGACTTTTGGACTCGGTTGTTTTTATTTATGTTTATCTTGTGGAGGTCTTTGTGATAGACTATTAGTGGTTTTATATTACTTGCTCTGATAGCCTTGTTAGGATGTTATTCTTGTTCATTCTTGTTTAGTAGACGCCTTGTGTACATCGGAGGTGTTTGGTGTACACGGCGGGTCTGTGCACGCGTCGGGCGGGCTTCCGCTGGGCCGGGGCGTGACACTAAGCTAGGAGAATTCATAGGAGCCAAATATAATGAACCCATGATGATGGAACTAGAGTAGCTAGATCAAGTTCAACTTGAAGCACTTGATCACCCAACGGCACATAAAATTCAGGTTTCGAGTGCTTACAACAAAAGAGTTCATCCTACTTATTGGCTAGAAAGACACAATTTTGGCAAATGGTCACCAAATTGGAAAGGGTCATTCCAAGTCATGGGATGTTCTGAGAGAATGCTTATCACCTCTACTATTTGAACACCGAGGAGTAAGACCAAATCATTAGTAGGAAGTACGTGAAAAAGTACTACTCCACAACATGGCAGCTATAGAGATAAATGTAGGATAAACAAGCTGTAGAACTGCTTCGACTGAGAGAAGTTCGGAAAATTTGAATGCCAAATTAAAAATCAAAAGAAGTAGACTTTCTCTCCTAGAAATTATTAAAAAACTTAGCTGAAACTCTTATAAGGAAAGTGCAAAGTATTACAAGAAAAGAAGAGGCTCAGGCACAATCACCTTCATCACTCTCAAAGCCACCCGGAAGCAGCACATAAAACACTCAAAAATGACATGAAGCTCTAGCCATATACAAACCAATGGCTACAGTTCAATGGGTGGTGATAGTGCACACCTGACTCGACCTCGAAAACTCGCGATCAACCAATCTACTTCCTAATAGCCATCTTCATCAAAGAGTCATTCAAAATCATAAAACTAGAGCAGAGATTGTGTTAGGAAAAAGGCATTGAATCAATGGAATCATCGGAGCACTACCACTGCTGTCATAATGTCATCAAAATTTTTGCAGCACCTTTATAATGTCATCGGAAATCTTTCAGCCTCTCGACAAGACGACGATGATGAAAACAAAAAAACAAACCTAAGAAGTTGAAGGGGAGGCCAAATGGAGGCCTATCTTCTAACTCAGTGCAACTAGAGAAGGTTAACAGAACCATGGCGAATGGAAAAAGAAGAAAGGAAAGGGTCACCATGCTCCGAAGGAAGGATTGTAGGGGAATTTATACCAAGCCAAGTAGGCTGGCCATACCTAAACCTATACTAATGAGGCGGCCCAATGCAACTAGCAGTAATAGCTCAGCATTTAATGCATGATAGTGCGTATTGCTGGAATACACAACGTGTCCCATGATGCAACATTTTTTATCCATAAGAATGAAGACTATTGCATGTCGCATCAAAGGAAATAGATCTAAAGGTGATGGCACAGATGATTCAATAGTTTTCACTAGACAAGAAACCTTCAGGGGCCATTGTTGACATCAAAACTGAGCACCGAAGAAACAAATCGTTGAAAGAGGTTTCGGCGCAAAACCAAGGCTTCGGTAGAAGGATATATCGAAGAATATATCGGTTTTAATTTTGATTTTACAACCAAACACACTTATTTCGATGAAAGGGCGGGCTTATTTAAATTGAGTTATTCAAAATTCGAATAGGCTTGAGCAAGTATGAGAAGTAGGGAAGCAATTGAGGAAAGAGGAGTGGCAAATTGCTAGAGTTACTCCGAAATTATGACTACACGCTTATAAAATAAGATGTATGCCTATAGAGAAAGGATCCTGAACATCAACCCGACACCAATCTATACCTCGGATTAGAGAAGTAGTGGTAGTTGTAACGTAGCATCTAAGAGAAACTTTAATGTAGTTTAGGAGTCGCTGTAACTTAATCATTGCCTTTTTTTAGCCAACGTCTCGTCTGATGACAATTGCCTCCGACGGCCATTCTGACCATCGCTTGACTATCTCTATCGTCACAAACGAACGCACTTCCGCTCTGTGCACTTTCATCCATGTGGACTGCATCTTTCTATGAAGTGCTACTATATAGCTGTCTTGTCCCATTTGCTTTGGCTCGACCATCAGTCGAAGCCTTAGACTTCGGCTAGTGAGAGCAAATGCTTGGGGCCTTTTCTCAAGATTGAACCTGACCGGATCATTCCCTCTCTAGTTTGCACATGAGACTTACTAAGATCCAAGCTTTCATTGTGGGACTTTATGTTGGTAGACGGACTAGATCGTGAAAAGCATTGGGTCATAATTTCCCGCCAACATTTATCATATCATATTACTTCATTTGGTCCTCCTTATGGATTTAGGGGGGCCAAGTGTTTGCACCAAAAATGAGCATTGAAGATATAAAACACCAAAAGAGGTTTCACTGCAAAATTTAAGCTTTGGTAGAAGGGTATGTCGAAGAATATTTTGGTTTTAATTTCGATTTTGTGCCCACACCTATTTTGGCGAAAGGGTGGGCTTATTTATATTGAGTTATTCAAAATTCAAGCAGGCGCGATGACAAACAAGAAAGGAGCAGTTGAAAAAAGAGGGATAGTGAAGTGCAGGAGTTACTTCGACAATTATGACTACAAGCCTATAAAAGAAGATGTGTGCTTACAGAGAAAGGATCCCGAACATCAACGAGACACCAGTCTATACCTCACATCCTAGTTGTCATAACATAGCATCTAGGAGTAACTTTAACATAGTTTAGGAGTAGCCGTAACTTAATCGTTGCCTTCTTTCAACTACCGTCTTGTCCGATGACAATTGCCTTTGACTGCCATTCTAACCATCGTTGGACTATCTTTTCATCACTGGCGAATGCACCTCCGCTCCATGCACCTTCATCCATGCAGACTACATCTCTCTATGAACTACTATTGTATGGTGGCCTTGTCTTACTAGCTCCGGCTCGACTAGCAGTCGAAGCTTTAGGCCTTTGACTTGTGAGAGCGATACCTCGAGCATCTTCTCAAGATTGAACCCAACCAAACTATTTCCTCTCCAGTTTGCACATGAAACTTATTTAGATCCCACCTTTCATCGAGGGACTCTATGTTGGCGGACGGACTGGATCTCACCATGTGTCTGGCAATTTTCCTGCCAGCACTATCATATCATACTACTTAACTATAGATTTAGTTTTAGTTTTTAATAAATATTTATTGTCAAAAGAGTAGCAATTAATTAAACGTTTTAAATAACGAATTTTTATTGGTAAGGCATGGAGAGTGGAAAGTTAAGATTGTGAATTTGTGTCTGGGGGGAGGAAGAAGGTTATGAAGAAACAAAAAAAAAAAAAAAAAAANTATATTTGGTAAACTACAAATAATAAATTGTTCAAATGATAAGGCTACATTTTACCATTCCATGGTTTATGTTATGTAAGCATTTTTCTAAAAGTTTTGTACATCGCCGTGATCTTGTGAAATCTAAAGCAAAAGACAGAGTGCTGGTATTTGAAAGATACGATGGTAATTGTAAATAGAAAATTGCTGCCTAGCTGTGCACCCTATTATTGGATTTATATTTATATCTCATGATTGAAGAATTTAAAAATCAATTTTAGATTTTAAGTATCAAAAAAATTATTGATAAGATAAATGAGTAACTTTGAGCTATTGATCGAACATAGGGTGCAAGGGTGCAAAACTTAAACCTTTATTATAAATATAGGTGTAGTATTGCACTTGTTGTAATTAAATAGCGCATTAATTCTTTTTTTGAGAGAAAATAGTGCATTAATTCTGAAGTCAATTTAACTTGATACTTTTATGATCAATGCTGACAAATCCCACACTCTTTCATTTGGGCCCACTCAATTTTTCCTTTTTGAAGAGAAGATTTTTAAGGACTTGCGGATAAAACAAGGGGATTCACATGATAAATCAAGGGCTATTCCGGATCTAGCTAGAAGCCCTTCCAAAGAAGCTACTTTGATATACGAATCCCCATCTTCTTTTTATACATCCGCTTATCTTTTGGTACGTACCTTTCCGTTCAAATAATGTCAAACCGCTAGTTTAGGTACACACCCACCTACCTTGTAGTTAATATTGTAAAATATGCCTACCATTTCCTATCTTTACATTTATTTTGCTCTCTCGATCACACATACTGAACTCTTCGCCTTAATTATGTTCCCGAAATTATCTAAAGTTTCTCTATCTACTTCAAAGAAAATCATTGATGGTCCTTGAGTTTGTTTAGTACATAGTAAAAGCAAGGAAAAACGTGAAACAAGTTAATATTCCAGATGTTTCTCTTTCCTTTTTTTTTTTTTTTTAAAAGATTCATATAGATCACACTATGCGACACTTTTCACTAGAAAAGAGCTTTAAATTAGAATCTCGATAATAGTCCGACTTGAAAAAAAAAAATCAACCAGCATAAGAAGGTGGTTAATATACTAGTCTTGAAAGGGGACTAGTAATATTGCGGTGCTAAAAATAACTGCTTTAATACTTTGAAAGGCACACAAAAAGAAAATCAAAAAACACTATCAGTTTTTGTCTCTCCAAAGTTATAAAATTGTAGTGGCAAACGTCACTACCGAAGCATGCACCTGCCCATTTCTCCAGTAGCATTGGCCACTATGATTTTGTAATATTTATGGAGAAATATAATTAGAAGCACTTTTGAAGTTCTTTTAGCCTTTCAAAATATAATGTGTTTATGATACTGCAATATCAAACTAAGCCAAAAAATAGATGATCTCCAAAAATTCTATTCCATTACCATGAGTTAATTAAAAAAAACCTATTCATTACCATGGGTTGATTAAAGAGGAACACAAGAGTCTCACAACACCGTAATTGGCCCACCCCCCCAACTATTTTTAAAATTTGTCTCTTTAACTCCTTCATGCCAAACCGATTAGTGCAAATGATAAAAAGCTTGATTATTGTTGGTATTCAAGATTTCAAGTTCGAAATCTTATTACTTCTAATATATATATATATATTCAGTTAAGTTCATTTCTGAAAAAAAAAAAGAAAAAAAAATGATGCTGCTTTCTCCTAAAAAGGAAACTCCCACATGCTAAAGCAAATAATAGTCCCTTGCGCATATAACTTCTACATACTCGTCTCCTTCGTCTTTTTTAACACCCGAGCATAGCTTGCCACTGCCAACTGTTACTTAATAATTAAGTATTAATACCTTAAAGTTAAAATTTAGTACTTTTATATATATTTTTTTTTGAGAGATAGGTAGCATGCTACTCGCTTCGTTTATTTAATTTAGAAATAAGCTTAATTAGAAATGTGAATCAACTAGAATTCGAACTTGAGATCTCGGGTACCAACTATCAAGTAATTTCCCACTTGGTTAGGGACAGTTGTTTAGTACTTTTATATATATGTGATATGTACTGTTTAAACAATCTTTAAATTATATGTTTTGAAAATCCATTATCTAAACATCGACTATTTCTGAAAATCAACGACGAAGATAAGTAACATTAATTGCTTGCTTCGTAAAAGAATCGGTGCCCATAATTAATTTACAGTCTAAATATTGAAGCTTTTTGAATGTTATGAAACACATCTAATTACTTATATTCTGGATTTATGACGTGCCGCATAGGATTTCAAAGTGTGATTTGTAAAATATATATATATATATATATTCTTAACCAACTATAAATTAATAGCGAAGCACGTTCTCCGTACTGGAGTTCGATTTTAGGTGAGAATCAAATCAGAGTTCAATCTAAACCGTTAATTAATCTCCTATTGATTGAGCTGATTCGCATGGTGATTTGTAATCAGATCCTAAATTATGACCCGGCAAGTTAGAAAGACAGAATTTCCATATATAGATTGAGCCAAGGGATCGCTGAATTCAAAAATTATAAAACCGGCCAGCTAACAAATAGGGGATCAAGATGACTCACAAGAACGTCTGATGTAGCAACATCGAGTCCGGAACCGGCCGACGCGAAGCAAACACCGACAGCGAAATCCTTGATGCCGTACTCCGGATCGAGGTAGGCCGGCACGAAGGGCCGGAGCCCGAACGCCTCGGAGTAGAAGTCGGTGGCGATACGACCGTTGCTGAACCTGCCGGTGGGCTTCTGGCCTGCAAAGTCGCGCCCGTAGGGCTTGAAATTACTCCGCAGCGTTGTCGGGATCTGGTTGTTGTTCCCGGCATCCACTGTCGAGTCCCCGAACACGAAGATGGCAGTCACCTTAGCGGCGGCGTAATGCGGCGGTGCAGACAGACTTAGGAGGAGCATCAGTTGGATGAAGAGAAGGCTCTTCTTGCTTGCCTCTCTCATTGATCACGCACAATGAGATCAAGAGAGAGAGAGAGAGAGAGAGAGAGAGAGAGAGAGAGATTTGTCTGTGTACGTAGAGGAGCAGAAGAGAGAACAATGGAAGAACGGGAAAGGCGAGGATGGCAGCAAGAGCGTTAGCGAGACGACCACCTCCACTGTAGAGCATTTTAAAAGTAAGCTTAGCTCCCTCAACTTTATGCTATTTATGTCGGTAGGTATTTCGTTATATTCTACGGACCTTTCTTATTTGAATTATTATTATACATAGTCATTAAATTAATAGTATCGTTAAACTAAATATTTTTATTAGCTAGATATCAGTAGGTAGTTAGTTAGTTAGTTAGTTAGTTAGTTAGTTATTTCATTTTTCACTGAAAAAAGAACAAAATTTTGAAGTGCAATAAAACTTTTATTAACAAAACTAATTGAAATATGTCAAATTAATTAATCACTTCGAAAAAAATAACACTACGACGTACGTTGTCTAGAACTCAAAAAATATAGTCTACAGTTGAGGGTTCTCCCGTGTCCGTACGTAGTTTCTACAAAAGAGAATGTAAGTCGTGAGCTGCAAATAATGCGTAGCCGAATTTACGGTTGTGAGTGTGCATGTTAGTTAGAGGGGATCTCATCAACCTTTGAACAGCGCTTGTTAAAGGAGCCCCAAAAATCTCACCTCATTTAACTGCTACTACTGTCAGCGTGGAGTCCTTTTTTGGAGTTCAATTGTTGGGTGCCATATATGCACAAGGGAACGAATTGCTGCATTATTACCAACTACCAGCATAAACTATACTTCGGTGGGCTGGTATGGGTTTGGGAGTTGGGAGAGTGATGGATGTGCGCGCGTGAATCCTTTAAAAGTCGCATTTACTCTTGTTGGCTTCGTACATGCGTACTGGCTCATTCGGCTTTCACAAAGTTTACCACAAATTTGTGGATTTGAGTTGCGAAACTTACGACCTAATTAACTTGGTGATTCCTAAACAATCTTGATCAGTAACACCGCCGCCTAGGCAATATTAATTAGGTCAATTAATTCCTCTTCACTAGTGTTTGATTTGCGTTATAAAAGGTCTACGGGAATTGCTAGATTAACGAGAATTTAAAATACTTCTAGTAGGAACCAGGAATTATTAGATTAACCCTATGCGGCATTTTTAGTTATTCCAATGTAATCATATCAGAATTTGACACGTGTATATCAGATTACTACTATATTGTTGGGTTTTGTTTCGGTGTGGTGTATTAATATAGGGGTGGATTATTCCACATGTTAGATTACTGTATTTTGTTCATCTTATATATTTCAATAATCCTAGAAGTAAACTTTATACTATTCCAAAAATACTCTGGCACTCATTTTCATTGGAAATTAAAATACAAATATAATAACTGAGATTCTAAAACTCGAAATTTTTTAAATTCAATTTGAAATTTCAATTATATATATATTATATATATATATATATATATATAATATATATATATATATATTATATACAACTAGGCTGGAATACTATAATAGTACCAATGACTTGATTGTCACGCCCCGGGACCCGGCATAGGCTCTACCCCGTGCGTGCCCAGACCCGCCATATGCCTGCACATATAAGGCGTCTACAACAAAGTCATAAGAAAGATAAAATAAACAATAACTAACGATATCAGAGCAATTACGCAGCTAAGTTCTATCAACAAGCGGAAATAAAAAGGAAAGAAAAAGAGACTAAATCACTAGAACATAAAGAGACTAATACATCATAAGTCTCCAGATACAAAAGTAGGGTGGTCTCTATAATAAGGTACAAAACTCTCACAACCTCTCCAACAGAAAACAAAAGAGAGGTGGACCACCTATCGCCAAATCCCTCGATAGCTAGCTCGAGGCGAAACCTTTCCCGCGATCCCGAGCCCCTCCCGGAGTGGAAGGCTCTGAAAGAAAACATAAAATAAGGGGGCATGAGGACTATAATTTATAATTCCCAGTGGGCAATTACTGATCTGCACCAACTGCACCACTAGGCCCCAAAGAGAACAAATAAGGATAACATAAATTAACTGCGGTAAATAAGGCACAATATTATAATGCTACTCTACTATGCCACAAGTATGTAGAATGTCAACATGGAGTACATCTACTCTACATGATCCAGTATGCCAATACTTAAACAAGTATGCTATGATGCAACAAGTAATACTATGAAGTATAATATATGTCTCAAAACCAACTACATATCTGGTATGTACTATCCTGGCAATCCAAGTACACTACAATGCCATAAGCGATACCGTCAAGTATCCTATGAATCTCAGTGTCCAACCCTATGTCGTAGCATGTCATGGAATCCAACTACTATGACCTGTCTAGTAGTGATTATCAACTTGTTGATTAATATTCTGGTTCAATCTCATTCAGGATCTACACGGGTGTAGTCCGGCTTGTGCTGCCTAAGTGTCTGTGATAGCCCAACATTCCTGCTCTTGGAATGTGTCTATCCCACTCGACCTCGTAGGCTTCTCAATACCGCACGAGCGAGCATATGTCGCGTAGGCTAACTCCGGAGTGCCGGCTTGTAGGGAGCGACCCGTACAAGCATGTGCGAATGAGCACAAATGGCAAGCAAGCATGGTCAAAACCTCAAGTACCCAATCATCATGTCTCTAACATGGTAACAGTCACTAGCAACCCAAAGGTCTAGTACTATGTCTCAATGTGAAGGTTTAACCGTTCAATAATTTCGATGTCAATGACCTTAGCTTTACTAAGTCCAAATCTCAAGGTGAAGCTCCCACATTCACTATGTTTAGTGCCTCTTTATGACACTTAAACATTGCTATAATCTAAGCTCAATTCACATTCTATGTCTCTTTATGACGTTAGCTTGTTCTATCAATAATAGATTAATACACATGCTCTCTAGCGTGTTCTCATATTGCTACATGTATGTTCTTTCCAATGCAACTATTAACTTGGCATCATTCTCATAATAATAACATGCACATGCAATTTACATATCCATCAAGTCTAATGCCGCTTTATGACATTAGCTTGCTAAGTCCATATCTAGTCCAAGCCAAATGCCGCTTTATGACATTAGCTTACTATTTGTATACACTCTAGCCTGTGTCACTTAAAGTCGATATGTCCAACCATGTCAATCATGCGTTCTAAGTCCAAGAGTGTAATCTATATGTCATATCCACCATATGCAACAGGATCTCAATCAATTGTAAGAATGCTAACCGTAGGCCACTAGCCCAACATAAAAACTCTCTACTAAATAGAGGTCAAATATGTATTGTATATAACATGTGCATTCTAAGCATTCTAAAATTCACAAATAATGCATCTAACATAAATATGCATGCTTTTTATTTTACAACACTTAAATCATCAACAATGAGATTTTCTCATTGTGTGGCTAGGTCAAACCCACTGAACCGTCGTGTAGTCCCTCGTTTCGCCGAACGGAGTTGTCCACGAGTCTCAAAATATCCTAAAAGTAATGAGCGAAGGAATACACAAGGATTACGAACAACGAATAGGTTAAACATTAACCAACTCAAAGAAAGGGCCAAAACTCACCTATGGTGGTGAAAATCCCT
Organism: Ananas comosus; assembly: GCF_001540865.1. NCBI lineage: Eukaryota > Viridiplantae > Streptophyta > Magnoliopsida > Poales > Bromeliaceae > Ananas > Ananas comosus. The sequence goes on from NC_033622.1 coordinate 7,713,232, forward strand.
CACAAGCTCCAAATGGAAGCTAGATCCCTTCTAATCCAACCTAGATAGAGATTCTAAAAGGATTAATTGAGCTCCAAAAGTCCTAGATCAAAAATCCCCAAACCAAACCCTAATTCCTTATTTCTAGGGTTTCTATACAAAAACCATAAAAATCATGATCAAAAGAGAAATAGTAAGCAACTAACCTTTCATGAAGCCCCAAACAAGGATCAAAACCTACTAGGGTTGGAGATCTCTCCTCCAACAAACTCAACTCCAAGCTCCCAAGCTTCTCCCATGGTGGAAATAGCGCCAAAAAGCAAAAAGGAGCAAAAAGAGAGAATTAAACGTCAAAAATCTCAACCAAAAGGAAGAAAAAGAAAGAGGGGAAGAGGAGAACTCCCTCACCTTCTTCTCCACTGCTGGCAAGCCCAGGAAACACCATGGGGCGTGGGGTGTATTTGTAATAATGCTACAATAGCAAAAACACCCTCCAAACCTGAGCAGACTGCATTCTGCACTGCGTACCGGTACACGGGCCCGCGTACCGGTACACTTCCCACGAAAAGGCCAAACCCGATCCTCGGGTTGGCTCAAAACTGCCTGTGTACCGGTACATGGGCCCGCGTACTGGTACAACCATCAACCATGTACCGGTACAGCCATCAACCCTGTACCGGTACACAGTCTAATGAAAGCTACCCGAGAGCTAACCAAAATTCCGATTCTTCGGATTTTCGTGCTAAGCTGTAAACTTCAATTCTCGGAACTCGAACCACGGGTCGGAACACTGTCTACGACCTACCAGAAAATCTGGAAATGCTCAGAACACAACTCAGACACTCGAACCTCACAATTTGCAAAGGTCCGGTGTGTTACATTGATGCTATTAAGTTTTCTACCATTGAATTAAAAGATGTGCGGTTAGGATGATGTGGGCCTCCTAGGGTTGAGTGGGTGGTTGGTTGAATAGTATAATCTAACGGTTGAAAATGATAAAAAAGGTAAATCTAACGGTAGAAAACTTGATAGCACCAAATGCTTTGTGCTATCGATAATATCACAGCCGTACTCTCTCTCTCTCTCTCTCTCTCTCTCTCTCTCTCTCTCTATATATATATATATATATATATATATATATATATATATATATATATATATATTATATCCTTGTATATATTTGAGAGGGAGAGGGAGGCGTTTCTCATGAATCGATGACTGTTTCGGACGAAACAAAAACGTAAGTTTTGTTCGGCAGTGCTGGAAGTCCTAGCGCAGTTTGTTTTTAAATCCAGCAAGCCGATTGCGTGAAATGCACGAAATATGAGAAGGGGTCATTTGTAGAAATTCAGATTTCAGAAAAAGTTTCAGCATTTTATGTATGGAATTGCGAAGATTGCACGTGGAGTCTTTGCAAATATTATGCGCCCTGGGAAGGGTTTGGACATTAATATTGAGTTTTGGAGGAATTTTTTGCAAACTTTTCAAAACTCTATCATTAAGCATATAGGGTTACACCCTCTAAGCCTAACCCTAGCAGCCCTTCTTCCTCTCTGCTCTACTATGGCCACTACAGGGACCTCCCTCTCAGCACCGTCGTTAACCTTCGAGCATCGACCACTCTCTCCGATCGCCAAAGAGCCACCAACCACCTCTCTCTCTCTCTATATATATATATCTCTCTCACACACAAGTTGCTGGACCAGAGCACCCTCTCCCTATGCCGCCGCTGCCTCCCGGCACCTTAGGACTTCTGCCGGCGACCTCTCCCTACGCAGCCCCGACGCTGCCGTGCACCGTCGCAGCCATGCTCCAACCCGAGAGCCAACTAGGGCTGGGACGGCTGCAACACCTTGTGTGACAGCTGTCACCACCTCACACCACCATAGTCCACATCGGGAGGATCTCGGAAGACCCCCACCGCGTTCCCAATCCATTGCGGTCACTTGCTTGGTCGACATCGAAGCCCTAACCCAAACCCACCTTGGGTTGGCCATAGCTTCTCCAGGGTTGTCACCACCTCCTCCTACCGCCGGCAACCAACTCCATTGGTCTCTTTTTGTCGGTCGCGTTTTTCCCAACCGACGCATGAGCCCCTAGGTGGTTGGAGCTTGGGAAAGTGAAGATTGCCTCAGCTAAAACCTGAGCTAGGGCTATTTTCGATTGGTCTAGCTGTTCTAGCCATCCGAGTGGTCGTCTATCTTCTAGAAGGTGAGCAAGGCCACCCGAGGTGTCGCTAATACCTATGCTTACCTTCGTTGTTGTAGGAGAAGCCCCGATTGGCGGATCCAGCACTGTCGCTCTCGATTACTTCTGAAATCATGTTTGAGTAGCCCTCTATGCTCCCCAGCGTCCGTTCACACTCCGGACAGTGAGCACGAGCTTCATAGCATTGAGACCTATCAGCAGGCATTGCTGGTTGGTCTCAAAACCTCGCAATTTTTGGTAACATGTCAAAATCTCTATTTTTAATTATATAAAATGCAATATGTGCAATTAAGGCCTTGTGGACTGCCCTAGTCAGTGTGAGATCGTTGTTTGTAACCCCTAGATTGATTATCCATGGCTCGATAGCCCTTGCGAGATTAAATTTGCATTTTGTTACGTTTTTGGCAAAATCACTTAAGGAACATGATTTTGGTTTGGATTTTCATGTGAATGTGATGTCCTTCATCGTTGAGCCTTCTTGGCTGGTTGCTCTCACTGTCTCAGGCGTTTGAAGATAGTTGGTGAGCAACGGAGTTCTGGTGCCGAAAACGGCATTCTTAGGAACCTTAAACATCATTATTTCTGGTAAGATAATTTAATGTCACAAGATTGTGTGTTTGCTGTCCGAACACCTAAATAGGTGAGTTTTGGGCACGTGAGCCTTGATTTTTAGATCTGTTTGACCCATTTGCATCGATTATAGCCTATGATTGTCTGATTGAGCTTGACAGAGATCGCAATTATACTCGGTTGGGTTCTACCCACGAGTGTCGTTCTGGAGTTTAGCTTTTGTGTGTCATAGTGCTCCCATTTGGGCACTGTATATAGCTTAGGGCATAGGCTAGACTGGCTGGTTGGCAGTCCCTGTGGATTGGGTCAGTGGTGATTATTTCTTAACACAAAGAGCATGACATGCATATTAGTAGTGTAGTGGCATACTAGCTGTAGAATTTTTTCCAGCTTTCCATATTGTTCCTTTGGGTTTGTGATTAACGTGGTTTTAGAAACTGCTCCAATTTCGAAGGCACCCTACAGAATGACGTGGTTTCAAAAACTACGCCAATTTCGAAGGCACCCTATCGAATGGCACCGACTGAGCTAAGAGAGCTTAAGAGCGCAACTTTAAGATTGGATGGACAAAGTGTTTGTGAGACCTAATGTGTCGTCTTGGAGAGCGCCGGTGTTATTTGTGAAGAAGAAGAATGATTTACTTAAACTTTGTGTGGATTATTAAGAGTTGAATAAAGTGTAGCACCCTGAACTTTAGCAAACTGCAAGGTTCTAGAGTTCGAATAGTGTTTAGTACTATTCCTGCTGTGTTTGAGGATCGTTGACTGTATCCCGACCTTTTGATTCGCGTCCCGAGGAGCGAGGATGGGTACTTAGAACCAAAACCTCTAAACTGAAGGTTTTGGGGTGCTGGGTACCGGTACTAGAGAAAGAGTACCGGAACTCTCCTGCGTAACCGAGAGAAGTTGCTCTCGGATTTGAGCTCTTCGAGATAGAGTACTGGTACTGCATCGCCCGAATACCGGTACTGGGGCCTGGTACCGGTACTGTATTGCGCGGGTACCGGTACCCTGCACGTTGTTCGCTTGACAGAGGCTCGGGTTTGGCAGTTTTGTTGACCTGGTACCGGTACTCTTGCTCGCGTACTGGTACGTAGTGCAAAAACTGCAGTTCGTGCAGTTTGCAATTTTCGGTGTTTGGATGGGCTTTTTGGGGATTGTTACAACATGTTATATAACAACCCTTATCTCCCCCACAGCACCCTTTGTGCTGAGCTTGGAGAAGAAAAGAGGTAGGGTATTTTTCTCTTTCTCTCTAGATTTCTCTCCCAATCCTTTGTTGATTTGGAATTTTGATCTCTTTTCTTCTTCCTCTTTATGATGGCAAGCTTGTGGACCTTGGAGGAAGCTTGGATGAGAAGAGAGGAGCTTCTCGGAGGATTTATCTTCAATCCTAGCTCAAGATAGCTTGATTTGGAGCTCTCTTGAATGTTAGTACTCTTCTTGTATCTTCTATTTGTGATTTTTGCAAGATTTGGAGATGAAACCTCGTTTTGGAAAAATTAGGATTTATTTTGGGGTTTCTTGATTTGAGGCTTTTAGAACCTAATTGGTGGGTGTAGAACTTCCCTTTAGGTTAGATTTGAAGATCCTTTGGGTTGATTTGAGCTTTGGACAACTGTAGCTTGATCAAAGGTGATTTTCTACCTCTTTTTGGGTTGGTTTAGTTGAGCTTGTGAGGTGTTCGTTCGTTACCCCTAACCCTGTCACGCCCCGGGGCCGATTTTCAATGCCATTTTGAAAATTCATTACCATTTTGAAAATCAGAGTAGCGGAAGATGTACCTTTTTTTTTTTTTCCAACCTGGCCCACGTGACGTACAGACCCGCCACAAATACAAAGTTCCTCTGTCCACTCGGACAGAGTCTCCTTTGTATTTGCACGGCGTACCAACGATACAACAGGATCACAACCACAACCTACAATTACCAATCAACAACCAATTAATGATATGCATTTTCATACAGCTAACAATCCTTAGAGATGATGCATGCCTCTAAGCACTCCTTAGGCGCTGGATGATGCAATGCACAGTACAACAATCATCCTATTTAAAAGTGCTCCCCACACGGAAGCTTTTGTTTTTAAACTCTAATTCATTCATTCATTAAAACCATTCGAAAACCTTTTTAAAACTGTTTCCCACACGGAAACTCTATTTTGAAAACAGCTACCTCGAGGGGTAGAAATCCGCAAAGCGTATAAATCAATTTGAAACAAGGATCCAAAACCACATATCTGAAAACTCCAATTCATGTATACTAAAACATCCATAATCTCATGCATACGAGGAAAACAAACTCATTCAAACAATCATAAGTATCATCTCATTATGCATAACGGAAATCACAACATTCAAACATCTAACTGAACCATTTATTTAAATGACTACTAAAGGCGGGAAAGAAATACAACCAGGGTGGCGATCGCTATACCAGACTAGCTAGATCGTCCTCTCGTCGAGCCCAAAATCCAACTCCTCGTCTATGTCACCTGGGGGGGAAATGGGGGGTGAGAAACCGCAACCATGGTTTTCTCAGTGGGTACGACAGAGCCACGAAGGCAAGCCGTAATCACCGGAAACCAAAGGAGATAGATAAACAAACATAGATACTGATATATGAAAACGAACTACAGTAGTTACAACAGATAAATAAGAAGTAATAAACAAACCTGCTACTGTATAGATAACAATGCAAAGAATGCCTCAAAGTACTGAATAGAAACTGTACCCAATCTGTGCCTGCTGTATTGGTCCGCAGACCTCAAGCGCTGCCTGTCACTAACTGCATCGACCTGATCCATCCGCCCCGCAGGACGATCTATCCGGATAAGTACACCTCCGATCGGTGGCCAAACCGATCCGGTGTCATGAATACCCTCAAGTGCCGTGACTAAGTCATGCTGGTATGCTCAAACAAAAACAAACCCGGCTAAAGCCGGTGCCTAGGCCGAAGCCAACAACGAGGGCGTACAATGCCAAATTGAAATAAAAGCTAGGGCGTACAACGTCGAACCTCGATCAACCAGATCGAAACACACGACAAGAGAGTCGATGTGTTGCCTGGACCCAAGGTCCACAGAGATACTGAAATACAAATGCAACCTGCTCTACATGTCTATCAATCACTAACCAATGCAGTCAACGAAATACGATAACCAAACGATAACCAAACAACTGACATGTAGAGCTAATATACTGGAATAGAAAAACAGGAGAAGGAGGTGAAACGCTCTCACCAACTACCAGCTCGAAGCACCCACCTGTCACTGTCGCGTCGGAACGTTGGGTACGCACAGAGTCTACCGGACCTAAGAAAATCTAGCAAGTCAGAATCCAAACCACTAACCCGAAGCACGAGACTCACAAACCCCTACACAGGATCCCCGAATCGGTTTCCCAAAACCGATCGTCGTAACTCACCGGAAGTCCCGAAAACCACACCGGGACGCCGTCGGGACCCACTAAGTGTCCCGAACTCACCGACTCGTGCCACGAGTCACCCGCTGCCCCAAAGCACTCCAATTTGGATGCCTTGGCAGCGAACACGAGGTAACACAACAATACGATCATCGCCGGATAATCGTACGAATCCGGATTCCCGGAAGTGTCTATTTCGACACCGGAACCCTCCGTCGCTCACCTATCATCATCGAACCCACAAAATGATGATGGTGACCAGCCAACAAGGCTCAGCGACAAAACACGAAGCAACCAAACACCGTCGGAAAGAATCCGAACCGAAACCGCGTTCTTTCGGCGAATTTCGCCGAAAAACGCACCAAAATTGACTTTTCAATTTCCGCAAAGACTATCGGGTCATGGACAACCAGTCCAGAGGTCAAACACACTTATACACATTGCCCACAGTAGCCACAAGGAGCACAAATGCATAAAAGACCCTCAATTTACATAAAATCCTATTATTTCATGTAAATTGAGCGATCAAGTGGCTCGTTCACAAAAACCGAGGACTCCCAAGGTCCACAGAGACACGTACTGACAGGTCTCGATGTACCGGAGGCCGTGCTCACGATCCGGAGCACAACGGCTCGCTGTGGGAAGTGCGGGAGCAACCCGAAGGTTCAGCGAACAGCGCGCAGTCGGGAAAGATCACGCCAAACAGGGCTAACCGGACACTTCTGATCCAAAGTGAGGTGAGCACTGTGATCAGCACTGACCAACGATCACCGTGCTCACCTCCGGAGGCATCAGGACAGCCTCGGATCGCCGGATAAGCGTGCGCAAACCCAAAACAGCAGCCAAACAGGCTCGACAGGGTCGACACCGCCGAAACAGCGGAACGGAGTCTCCCCTACAGAAACTAAGGTGAGCACGATGATCAGCAACAAGCTACGATCATCGTGCTCCCTTCCGTACAGATCGGGGAGGCTCAGGAAGCTCAGAAACAAAAACCCACTCAAATAAGCCCTATTTCGGGCTTGGTGGCGCGCTGTGCGGGCAGCTAATGCAACCCAGCTCGGCCTGAGCTCGGCCTGGGCTGCTGCAGGCGGCTGGAGCGGCGTGCGGGCGCGCTCCGGGCGCTCGTGAAAGTTTGAGGAGCCCAAGGATCTATCTAGATTGTATCTATCACTAGAGGGGGGGTGAATTAGGTGAACGGCCAAAAACCACAAATCTCGATGCCAATAAAAATAAATTGACGTAAGACACCGAGATTTACGTGGGAAACTCCACTTGGAGAAAAAACCCACGGACCAACACGGCGAAAAAACAATTCACTAAGAGAAAAGATTACAATGTGTTACCGACTCCACGGACTCTACCTCTCTTAACCTCCTATGAATCTTCGCGTACCCTCCGGGTTGTCCACGGCCCTCACGTCCGAATCCACGAACGCTTCCACTTCGAATCCACGAAGCTTCAATCACGCCGAATCCACCACGCCACTCGAATCCACGAGCCCCGATCCGAATCAGGAACCGCCGTCAAATACGCCGAATCCACGACGCCACCATGAAGAATATCATGAATATGGTGATCCTTTTCGCTTTGGAGTGTTGTAGAAAACTAAGGAATAGACTCCAAGCAAAGCGGAGATCAAATCGAACATATTAATTTCAACATTTAATATCTCGATTTGATCTAAAAGAGCTTTTTGTTAGAAAATAGGTTTTTGATCAAATCCGAGCCTCATAGGGTTCTCAAAATGTATTTTCGTGATGCTTGATCAATTAGAGAAGCCAATAGCTTATTTATAGACTTTAGAATCAATTGGAGTCGAATTAGAAAGTTTATTTCCAAAAACAGCACCTTGTACCGGAACAAGGAATGTTGTCCAGGGCTACACCATGACGGTAAGATTTTTCTGCGAAGATTCCTGTACCCTGGATAGGCTGTTGCTTGTCCGGAACAGGGCTTGTACCGGTACAGCGTGAAGCTTGTACCGAAACAACCATCAACTTCTGCGCAAACCGTTGATGGCTGTACCTGGGACAGAAAAGCTTGTACCGGTACAGCATGAATTTCGCTGAAAATGCATTGTTTTGGATTTTACAAACTCTTAGAAACTTTCTAATCAATTACAACTTGAAAAATCATGGATTCTAAGATCTATAATTAATGATGATCACCATAAACAGGATTTAAACTTACCACATCGCATCGTGATTCAAGTTTGCGGTGTTTTGGTCCTTTTCCGATTCTTCAAGTCTTGGATTCTTCGATCTTCAATATTCCTCTCCGAACTTCTTCAAGACTCCGACTCGACCCACGAAACTTGCCAACACATAGGACCTAACAATCTCCCCCTTTGGCAATTTCGTGACAAAACACACAAAAACTCACAAATTACAATTCTAAGAAAAACGAAGTTAATGTCATCACCAAAACATCGAACCCTCGCGTGTAATCCAAATACAATTTGAAAATCAAACATTACATCAAACTCCTAAAACAGACTCTATGACTTAGACGCAACTAGGATCTTGAAGTCTTGATTTCCTGCAAAAACATTCAAAATGATTAACCTTAAATTCTTATACCTTCTCCCCCTTTGTTCTTCACAGTTCTCGAACAATTCTCCCCTTGTTCTTGAACTCATCAACTTCTGCTTTAGTCATTGCCTGTTCATCCATGCTTCCCCTTCATCTATGCTCTCCCCCTTTTGTCAAAAATTGCACAAAAAAGCAAAATAGAAAGAGAAAACAGACTAGAAAAACATAAGAGTAGTCATCATAGGTACAGGCCTAAAACAAAAGTAAAAACCTACTACAGAAAGATAAGCCAAGCAAATCTAAAACATCGTCCTAGAAAGTAAAGCATAATAAAGTAAAGACGAAGCCGAGGAAGATATCACTCCGTGTCCTCATCATCATCACCAGCACCACTCCAGAACCTCAGCCTCAGGAGCATCACCAGATGGTGGAATGAGTGGATGTCGTGGGAAGATGACCGCTGATACGAGTAGAAGATGGAGTAGGTTCCCAATATCATCATGTCTACAACCCCATCTTATCTCAATCTTCTTGATACTTAACTCAAACTTTCTTGAAACCGGACTGCAACTTTCCTTCCAATATTGTTACCTTCTTCATTTTAACTTTTCCAAATCTTTCTTAACTGATTCCAATGTCGTACGCTTCCCCGAAACTAGATGACAGTATCATAACTTTCTCAAGATGTAGGCGGAGGAGCAAAACTAGAAGCTGCTTCTCGGTGAGGCGTGCTGGGCTAGATGCTTCAGGAGGTGCCTTTGGTCTGATGGAATGTCTTGAGAGTGCTAACCGACTTAGCCCAAGTCACTGAATCAATAGGGCCCAAGGCAACATCGTACTTATCACAACGATGTATCCACTCCATTGGCGTTGAAGAATCTCGTAATTAGAACAGGGAATGTAGTAGATCCCGTCGAGTTGCACCCTAAATTACGTGATCATCCTTTGCCAGATCAGAAATGGAATGTTGTATTCAACCTCGAGCTTGTCCGGATGACCAAGTAGATATAGCAACACTAGTCTCTCCCAACCGGATGCTCTTTGGGCGATAGTTGGTTGAACATTGTAGCTCATAACCAAGGATAGCAGGTGATACTCAGGTAATAAGTCCTTGGATTCAATGTAACCATGAGTCATGTAACAACCGCTTTGCATATAGCTCTAAGACAGTATCCAGGTGAAGTTGATGCTTGGAATCCTCCTGATGTTATATGAGAGACCTGAATATCCACATGCATCCCCAAGATCTCTCCAATATCATAGGGGTAACCGAAAATCTCTCTGACGCACAACAAGTCTCGAAGATAAAAGTGCCAGTTTCATCATCTTCAGCAAGCACGCTTTCCATTCATATAGAATTCTCTAATAAGTTCCACACAGAAAGGAGCCTTCGCAGGGACTCGTCCAACAGGCTCAATAGGCGCACGGCTGTAGTAGTTGTCCAAAATCAGGAACTCCCGAATGCAGATCATGGAAGTTCACGAAGCGTTCAGCTATGCCATGACTTTGATGCAACAACCTCGCCGTGCTGGAGGAACCTCTGCCCTGTATTTTGAACGTCCCTCACGAGTACGAGAACACCTCCGCAGATGATTCACCAGCTAAACTCTTGCCTTTGTCAAGTTGCGCAATAGAGTTTCTTCAGATTCTTCAGAGGAGCTCTCCTGATAATCCGGATCAGACCCGCGGAGCTTCTTTCTGTGGTACGCCGTGTCTTAGAAACACCATGACGACCTCGACCATTGCACACGGCTTCGTCTCCCAAGCCATAAGCAGCCAAAAGGTAAATATCCCTAGTACGAGTTAAAACCCAATTTGCCTATATCAAAAATTGCATACATGAACATTAATTTCTGAAAAAATTGTTAAAAATATGCGAAAAAAATTTCTAAATAACATTAGAAAGCATACAAACGCTATTTCTCAACCAGATCATGCAAAAATTTTAGCAAAAAATCAAATTTTTGAAAAAATCCCGAAATTACATGCATATTAGAGCATAAATCTTAGATCAGGCGAAAAAATAACTTGTATTGAAGTTGTTCAAGTGTTCTACAAGCAAGGTAATGTCCTTAAGACAGTGATTTGTAGCCAAAAAATTGCATAAAAAACAGATTAGAACAGAGATCTAACCCTTATCCCGCAACAGTAGAACTAACAAAACAGGAATAAAACTCACAAATTTGATGTGCTAAAACTTACAAATCCATGGGGAAAACGTGTAGAACGAATGGAGGAGAGTCTCTGGAGCTCACAGAACCAAAAATTTTGGAAAACGATTGAGTTTGAGAAAGATTGAAGCGTTATACCGGTATATCCGCTCGACCGCAGACGTCGTACCGGTACAAGGGTTCTTGTTCCGGTACAGAGGACCAAAATGTGAAAAAAAAAAAAAAAATTTCAAAAAAATATACTTTAAAAATCCATCACATTTAAATTAAATTCATATAGTTAGGGCTTTTATTCCAAAATCATATTATATGACAATAAAATATTATAAAATTCAAAATACATCAAAACATTAAAATTTCAAAATCAAAATAATTTAACGCATTCAAAACCATCAATATGTAAGTGTGATGAAAAATAATTTTTTAGAAATTCAACAAAATTGACACCAATTTGTCGTAACACGTTCAAAATAGAGATTTAACTAATTATGATACAGGGGTGGCTCTTGAGCATCTTTTCAGATTACACTTATATACCGAAAATGTCTAAAATATTCAAAAAAAAATTTTCAACCTTTTCGGCTTTTCAATTAATCTCCATGTGGTAGCTTCACACTACTGGCGGACGACCGGCGTGGGTGGTAGCTCTTTCCTCATGTGGTTGGTATTTTTCACACTCTTTTGGATGTATCTTTCCACATCTTTTTAAACTTAGGAGTTTCTCTTTTTTTTTTTAAAATAATTCAACTCCCCTAAATTAGACAATCTCACAATTGAAAATAATTTTGACTGAATTTTAGTCAATTAGAGAATACCATTCATCATATCCAACATCACAACCCAGATGAATTAATCATCAAAAAATCAAATTTGATTCACAAAATTTTGGATGAATTTATGCTAATAAGAATCATATAATAAATTATCGTCAAAATAATAAATAGGTGGAGTAAAACGATTAATTAATGGAATTTTAACGAATATAATATGATTGCTGAAGTTACATACGGTTTTACGCGACATTAAAGAAATTTCTCTTCTCAGAATGAATTGATTCTCAATCATCTCTTCTTCAAAAACTGTTGAATCTCCCAAATACTTTTCCTCAAAATGATTTTTAACAAACAAATTCAAAGCCACCAAAATCATTCAAACATGTAATGCAATGAATAAAATAAAAACATAGCACAATCAAGACATTGACACTAAAGTGATCAAAATGACTAAGCAAGGAGCAAGGGAAAGATATCACCTTTCCCGGAGTCCAAAATTGTCGGATCGTTGGTTTTCTCGACTTGTCAGACATTAGGTGCGTTTGTTTAGACTTTGATCAACTGTTGTGTGTTTTCTTCGGTTGAGGCTTATGTTGAATTTGTCGTTGAGGTTGATGCCAACCGTTTTGCACGATTTGGCGAGTGCATTAGAAGACTGGTTCGCCTTGTGGCTTAGTAGGAATCCATTCTTTGAAACAACTCGACTCACTTGCATTTTGCTTTTGATTTCCGAGAGGGGAGAATGTCGAGTTGTAGCAAGGTGAGACTTAGTACGGATTAGAAGTTGCCGATTGTTTCTTACTTGTCTTTGTTTGCGGCAATTCCTTTTGATGTACCTTCAGATGCGCCACATGCTATGACACACCTTGCTTCTGTAAAGTTGTTGAGACTTTTAGATGTTGCCGTCTTGATCCTGTAACATATGTCCGTTCATATCCAAGGGCCAATTTGTCCGTTTGACCCAAGGTCCAAGCTTTTGTCCAACTTCTTTTGATCCGAAGAAAATGTGTTGAAGATCGGATTGGAGTTGAGAAACTGGTTGATCAAGACTTGATTGGACTTGGTGCGATCATGAAATTGATGCTTCCAAAAATCCAATCTTGTCCATTAGATGGATATGATCGTGTGATTCCGCCATGCGTAAGCTTTCTGGCAGCGTTCGAATCTAATTCTTCAAACTTGAATCTCTTTCCTCCTCAAGGAGCCTTATTCAAACTCTTTACTGATTGTCTGTTGCTCCGGTCCTATTGCAATACAAACGATCGTGTCAATTCTTGTTGTGAGTTTGCATCTTCTTTGATTCAACAAGAGAGTTGGATTGTACGCTATCACGCTATGTCGTTCGTCGTTGTATTCCTCCTCACTTTCACCATTGTTGCTCGGAAGGAATTATGCGAAGATAGAGAAACTAATTGGAATTAGTAGCCAAAGAGGTATAACACACACACATTCGACGTGGAGTATTAGCAATGAAGGCAATTTGTCATTTGCTTTTCTTCGTCACTTGACGCAGTGATCTCATCTTGATGGTTGAATCATCCCACGTCTGTTTGCTGTGCAATAGCCTTTTGTCTATACGCTTCGTTTGAAGGACAAATCCGGTCGCGATGATCGGCCGATTAGCCTTTCACGTTGAAAGCATTGGATTCTCGCCTTCAACATACATCATTTTGTCTTTGAGAATTTGCGACGGTTTTTATCTTAGAGCTTTGGAAGATGTAAAGATGATTTAGAAAAGATTGTTGCTTAGATGATGAAGTCTTGTCAATCTATTCTCCATTGTTTCCGGAAATTTTCGAACGAAAGCTTTCTTGCGTGAGGGAGCCGCTAATTGATGTTCAAAAATCCGCAATTGATATATCATCGTCGGGGAACTCGAGGCTTCGTCCCTTTTTTGTAGAGTTTCAATGCAACCCTGGTTGCTTTTAGAGAAAGAATTGAGGAAGAAGATTATTAGTAGGAAAAAGTCATTTTCATTACGTTTTCAAAGCTCATACAATTCTTCTACTTTTCATCTCGATCAGGGATGGCATTAAAGCGTTTCGATTGGGCTGTTATACTTTATGCCCGAAAACGTTCCGGAGAGGTTGCGAGGCATTTTTCTAACAACTTTGAATCCGCCCGAGATTTTCTCTTCCAAGGTTGAGCCACATGTTGTTCACAACATCTTGTAGACGTGTATAGTACTCGTAAAGGTCTTCATTTTCGTCCATAGAAATTGAATCAAACTTGTTAGTTAGCATTTTTGCAATTTTGGACCTTTACTAAGCTGTTGTTCCTTCATGCGTAACCTATTTAGGAGTTATCCAAATTTCTACTTATCTCCGTTTCGATTGCGAAACTCGAGTAAACTCGTTGTGTGATCAAGCGTGAATAAAGCCATTTAATTACCTTTACCATTAACCGAAGATTGACTCGGTTTTCATGCTGTTATTCCATTTTGTTCGTGGTTTAGGGACGGTCTCACCATCGACTAACTTCGGTAGGATGTTTCCATCCGAATTCAATAGCTTTCCATACCCGCCTTGCTCAACAACGCGATTGTGATTAGAATAGCTCTCATGGCTGACTTGATCAATAGGCATAATTTCGTACCCGGTCGAAGAGCGGAGGATCGATTAAATGTTACCACCTATCGGCCATTAGATAATTAATTTATCTAGATCCCGCTCTGATACCAATGAAAGTTTTGAGGAGCCCAAGGAGTCTATCTAGATTGTATCTATCACCTTAGAGGGGTGAATAGAATCTCGTGAACGGCCCAAAAACCACCAAATCTCGATTGCAATAAGAATAAAATGCGTAAGCACACCGAGATTTTAGTGGGATACTCCACTTGGAGAAAAACCCACGGGACCAACACCGCGAAAAATAATTCACTAAGAGAAAAGATTTTACATAGGTGTAACAGACTTCCACGGACTCTAGCTCTCTTAACCTCCTAGAATCTTCGCGTACCCTGCCGGGTTGTCCACGCCCTCACGTCCGAATCCACGTAACGCTTCCACTTCGAATCCTGACGAGCATTCGAATCACGCCGAATACCACTGACGCCACTCGAATCCACAGATGCCCAATGCCGAATACACGAGACCGCCGTCAAATACGCGAATCACGACGCCACCATGAAGAATATCATGAATATGGTGCATCTTCGCTTCGGATGTTGTAAGAAAAGCAAGGATGAACTCCAAGCCAAAGCGGCAGATAAATGCGACATATTATTTTTCAGAATGTTAATATCTCGATTTTGGATCTTTAAAAAAAAAAAAAAAAAAAAAACGGAGGCTTTTTGTAGAAAATTAGGTTTTTGATCAAATTCCGCAGCCCATAGGGTTCTCAAATAGTGTATTTTCGTGATGCCTGGATCAATTAGAGAAGCCCAATAGCTTATTATAGATTTAGAATCAAGTTGGTCGAATTAGAAAGTTTATTTCCAAAAAACAACACCTTGTTCCGGGAACAAAGGAATGTTGTCCAGGGTTACACCATGACGGAAGGATTTTCTCGAACAGTTCCTGGTACCCTGCGATAGGCTGTTGCTTGTTCCGGACAGGGATTGTACCGGTATCAGCGTGTGAAGCTGGATTGTCCGGAACACACCATTCAAACTTCGCGCAAACGTGGATGCGCTGTACCCATGGACAGAAAAGCCTCTGTACCGCGTACTAGCAATGGCAATTTTCGGCTGAAAATGCATTGTTTTGGATTTTACAACTCTTAGAAACTTTTAATGTCAATTACAACTTGAAAGACATGATTTCTAAGATCTATAATTAAGTATGAATCACGCATAAACAAAGATTATAAAGCTTACCAACGCATCGTTGACTTCAAGTTTTTGGCGGTGTTTTGCGTCCTTTTCCGATTCTTCGAAGTCTTGGATTCTTCGATCTTTCAATATTCCGGCTCCGAACTTCTTCAGCGACTCCGACTCGACCACGAAATCTTGGCCACACATAGGAGCCTAACAGCTCGAGGCCGGGCGGCGACCGGCGGTGGGAGACTTCGACCGGAGGTCGGACGATGCCAGCTACGGACCCAGAGGCACTGCAGCCTCCGGCCGGCTCTATACCGAGTGGGAAATAGAGAAGAGGATGGATAAGAAGATGGGATGGTGGCCTCGGGGCGGCGGCGGGGCTCATCCGGCTGGCGGCCGGGGGCGTGCGTGGTAGGGCGCGGCCGGAAGACACAGGATGAAAGGTAGCCAGGGGGCGATGTAGAGGTAAAGCTGAGGGAAGACTGCGCCTAGCGGTGTAGGGTCATAGGGACGATCAAAACCCTAGGAGCTATATTAATATACTCCAAGCTGCCAAATGCGGCAAAAAAAGCCCATACAGACACTATAATTTCTATCCGAGTTCCCTCCAGTACGCTAAAACGCGCAAGTGAACGCCCCTTCACGTGACGACTCAG